>NC_080388.1:20636732-20936732 GCF_028751815.1 Salvia miltiorrhiza | reverse complement strand
TGATCCTCGAGCGTTATTTATAGGAGAAGTCTTGAATAGATCCGTTGGCGGAGAAGGTCTTCAAGATTTCTTCCGTTAGAGAGTAATTTGAACTTGAGCTGAGGCTTCAATCTTCGAGGTTCCTTGTTTGGTGAGAACGACTATCTTGAAAAGCAGGAGATGCGACATCTCTGAAAAGGTAATCACCAAAGAGGAATGACCTCTGCAGAGAAAGGACGCTCCTGAGATCTCTGCATTTAATGCGGCTGTACTTCTAGAGTGCGTGGCTTCCTTTGAACGTTGGAGGTTCAATCCGAGGAAGAATGTTTAACTGATACTTGACTTTAGTATCAGTCCGCTGATTCCACGTGGCACGCATTAAGTAATCAGTCAAAACTGATTCTTCGACTGATGCTTCAGTCGGTAACTTCAGTCTTCAGTCATTCGTTCTTCAGTCTTCAGTCTTCAGAACAGCAAGCTAAACTAGAAAAAGAACTCTAACACTTGAGTTCGAGCAGTTCTAGTCTATTACTGTAACACCCCAAATATTTAAATTTATTATAGAGAGTGAATTTCTAGTATTTTCTTTTATAGCTTTTTTTTTATATAATTACATGATATATATAGATTTGCACCATTAATTTATTTAGACTTTTATTATTATTATTATTATTATTATTATTATTATTATTATTATTATTATTATTATTATTATTATTATTATTATTATTATTATTATTATTATTATTAATTCAATTTACATGTCCTGATAAAACGTTTATGAATATATATATATATATATATATATATATATATATAATAATTAATTCAATTTACATGTCCTGATAAAACGTTTATGAATATATATATATATATATATATATATATATATATATATATATATATATATAGGGTGCGGTTATAGTGAGAACCACAATTATCGTGAGAACATAAGAACCAATAAAATTACTGCATCTGCTATACAAATTAATGCATCCGCTCTTAAATTTAACGCATCCGAAAAAAAAAAATTTGCTCCCTTCAGGATTCGAACCCAGCATCTGCATCCATCCACCAAGATGATGCATCCACCGTAGATCTTGATGATCGAATGGCAGAGAACTATTTAAAGCCATTCGATCATCAAGATCTACGGTGGATGCATCATCTTGGTGGATGGATGCAGATGCTGGGTTCGAATCCTGAAGGGAGCAAAAAATTATTTTTTTCGGATGCATTAATTTGTATAGCAGATGCAGTAATTTTATTGGTTCTTATGTTCTCACGATAATTGTGGTTCTCACTATAACTGCACCCTATATATATATATAGGGGAGGGCTACGGTAAAAACACTTTTTAAAATATAAATATAAACGTTTTTTAATGTACGAATTTTATCCAACAGGGTTACGAATTCATCAAACATGGTTACGAATTGTGAAAAATAATTTTTTGCTACCTTTGGGATTCGAACCCAGGACCATGAATTCATCCAACATGGTTACGAATCAACCGTAGATCTTGATGATCTAAGGGCTGAAAATCATTTATATTTTATACACTTAAGAGTGTTTTTATTCTAGCCCTCCCCTATATATATATATATATATATATATATATATATATATATATAGGGAGAGGTTCAAATAAGAACCACTAATAAAATAAGAACGGAGAACCATTTTAAGCCATTCGATCATCAAGATCTACGGTGGATGCATCATCTTGGTGGATGGATGAAGGTGCTGGGTTCGAATCCTAAAGGGAGCAAAAAAATTATTTTTTTCGGATGCATTAATTTGTATAGCAGATGTAGTAATTTTATTGGTTCTTATGTTATCACGATAATTGTGGTTCTCACTATAACCGCACCCTATATATATATATATATATATATATATATATATATATATATATATACTATATTAAAACAGCAGTTTTCAATTAGAAATTGATTTCAAATTGATTTGAAATTGATTTGAGTGGCAATTTTGAAAATATATGTAATATAAATGTTATAAATAAATTCAC
Source organism: Salvia miltiorrhiza (assembly GCF_028751815.1). Classification (NCBI taxonomy): domain Eukaryota; kingdom Viridiplantae; phylum Streptophyta; class Magnoliopsida; order Lamiales; family Lamiaceae; genus Salvia; species Salvia miltiorrhiza. Next base: position 20,934,721 of record NC_080388.1, on the reverse strand, counting down.
ACTCACGCATGAACTAATTCACACTCACATTCACGCACTAATTCACACCCCACTATTTAATGTGTGGGCTGGTAGTTATGGTGGACTATTACAAATTTACAATAAAATCGTTAACCTCAATATTTAATGGAGGTGGAGAATAAAAAGAAAACATAAATTGAAGTGGTAATACATGAAAGGAAAAAAAATTAAACAAAAAAATATAAACTAGACCGAGAAAACACAAAAATGAAAAAGGTCAATGTGCCCATATATGTTGCTTAAAATTTAAATTTTTCTTATCGTGATTAGACTTGAATTAAGAAAATATAAAAATGTAGCATTGTTCTTAAAATTTGCTTATCGTGATTAGTGCATGAATTATCATGATTAGTGCTTAAAATGTGAATTAGTTCATCTATCTATACTATATTAAAACAGCAGTTTTCAATTAGAAATTGATTTCAAATTGATTTGAATGGCAATTTTGTAAATATTGAAAAAATAAATGGCTAATTGAAAATTTATGTATATTTATAAGAACATGGTTTTGACCATTTCTTTCAAATTTTAGTTCCAAAAGACGTGGGTCTTTTTAATCCGGAAATTATGCTTAAAAAAAAAACAGCAAATCATGTGCATAATTCCATTTCTCATGCAAATGATGCAATTATATCTAAAAGTGTTTCGAGTTTTTTTATTCAACTACAACAATATGTTAATACATGTAGTTTCACTTATATCTACCACAAATATTTTTTTTTCCTTCTTTACCCTCTAACAAAGCTTATTTTTCCTCAATCTTTTTTATAGTTTTTTAATCTCTTCATTTTTTATTTCTTTTTTTCATTTTTGTTTTCTTTTTCCAAAAATAGTTTATCTTTAATATGATAAAATATTTAATATGTAATATCAATTTAAAAATCATGATACATGCTTTAGTTTGATATGTACTCCTTCCGTCCTTTAAAAGTGTATAAATATCACTTTTGATAGCACATATTTTAATAAATATTACGTGAGTTTGTTGTATGAAAAAATTAAATCTAACCTCAATATATATATATATATATATATATATATATATATATATATATATATATATATTATAGAAATATAGTTCTAACAATAACTTTTTCCATAAATTTATCTTTTCTTATTCTTTTCTAAAAATTGTCAAATTTAATTTATGAAAAAATATTTAGTATTCATCTTAACTTAAAAACCATGTTAAGATCTTTAATTTGGTATAAAAATTATAAATACATAAATTTTAGAATGAATATTCATCTACAAAATTATATTAATTTTAAAAGTATAATTTGTATTAATTTTAATATAAATTTTTAGATGAATACTTAGTTATATATCTAATAATAGAATTTCTTATATGATTTAAATTTATTTAATTTGTGGTAATGTTTATGTACGAATAATATATTTATTTATATAGACATATCTGATATTTATATAGATTAAAAATGAAACTTTAAATATGGTTTACATTTATTTAGTTTTAATTTTTCAAATTCTTCACTACATGTTAAATTTTAATATAAAACTGAAATAATTATATGATATAATAACTATTTTACTTTTAGTTACATGCAAAATTTACTGACTATTGTAATATGCAACAATTGATTTGTACATAAAAAAATCTTAAATTGAGTTACGGTTATCGTAATTCTATTTTTTTTTTCATTATAATGTAATTATTATTTTACAGTACTTATTAAATTTAATATTATACTCATTGAGTTGATAATATTGTTATTATAGACTACTTCGATTAAAATAATATAGTTAACAAAAATTATTTTTTGTTGTCAATTAAACTAATTATAAAATATTTAATATGTATATCAAATTAAAGATCACGATAAGAGATATAATTTGATATATTTTATGTAATTATCCGATTTAAAATGTAAAAGATATATTTATTGAAAGATTAGAATTAAAAAAATTCTCTCTCATCTCTCATCTTTTTTTGAATAAATTTATTTTTCCAAAAAAATTATTTTCGTTTTAAATATTTTTTTTTGCTTTTTCGTCATATCAATTTTTATTATTGTGAAGTATTCTTTATTTTGTTATTTTTTTAAATATTAAGCTCAAATATATTTAGTTAAAATTAATTTTATTATATTTATAAATATGATAATTGAATTGGTATCAATTGTATATAAATATAAAAATATAAAAACGTTTCCCGTGCATCGCACGGGGTGCAAATACTAGTATATATATATATAGGAATGGGATCATATAGATCCCAATGCTTATAATAGATCCGTAGATCCAAATTTAGACCACACATTTATGACATGTGGCGCATCAAGATGCATAAAGGCATTTCAAGGCAAAATCTGGAGAGGGGTAAAATTGGAATGTAATTTTTGAAATAAAAAAAAAATAGATTTTCTCAAAATATGTATATTTTAGATGCATAAAGTTTCATACGAGAATGCATGAACTTTCATATAAAAATGCATAAAGTTTCATAATAAAATGCATACGATTTCACCCCACCCCCACCCCACCCCCCACACCCCTGAACCCCACCCCCACCCACCCCTTACCCCCCACCCCCCCACCCCCCCCCCCAAAATTTTTTTTTTTTATTTTTTTAAAAACTGATTTTCTGACCACTGACCCACGCTTACCCCCACCCACCCACCCCCCACCAATTTTTTTTTTTTTTTCTCAAAAACTGATTTTCTGACCACCCACCCCCCAATTTTTTTTTTTTTTTGAAAAACTGATTTTTACATGCATAAAAAAATTACATGTTTTACATGCATATACTTTCGCACAGAAATGCATATACTTTCACACAAAAATGCATATACTTTTCACACAAAAATGCATTACATTTTTTGAAAAAATATAATTTTTTTGGGCTGGAGGGTGGGTGGGGGGTTAGCGGTCAGAAAATCAGTTTTTAAAAAAATAAAAAAAAAATTGGGGGGGGGGGGGGTGGGGGGTCAGTGGTCAGAAAATCAGTTTAAAAAAAAAAAATTGGGGGTGGGGCAGGTGGGGTGGCGAAAATACCAGATTTATTAAAATGAAATGCATTTTTTGTATAATTTAATGCATTTTTATGTAAAATCTTTATGCACTTTTGTTTGATTTTATATGCATGTGAAACATGACTATTTTGGGGAGTGGTAATGGGGAGGGTTGGGGGTGGTGTGGGGTGGGTTGGGGGGGTGGTGCGGGGTGGGGTGGTGAAAATACCAAAACTGTAAAAATCAAATGCATTTTTCTGTTCAAAGTCATGCATTTCATGTGAAAACCTTATGCATCTTTGTGTGAAACTATATGCATCTAAAATAAATCTATTTTGAGAAAATCTAAAAAAAAATATTTTTTTTTAATTATTAAATCCGAAAATTACATTCCAATTTTACCCCTCTCCAGATTTTGCCTTGAAATGCTTGGAAACTCCTTGACACGTGTCACCATCTTGATGCGCCACATGTCATAAATGTGTGGTCTAGATTTGGATCTACGGATCTATTATAAGCATAGGGATCCACATGAACCCAACCCTATATATATATATATATATAGGGGAATGCTAAAATAAGAACGCTTCTTAAAATATAAATTAGGAACCATTTTCAGCCCTTAGATCATCAAGATCTACGGTTGATTCATCACCTTGTTGGATAAATTCATGGTCCTGAGTTCGAATCCCAAAGGCAGCAAAAAATTATTTTTCGCAATTCATGCCTTTATACAGTTTATTCATGCGTGTTATACATAAAATTCATGCATTTTTGCTGGTTCGTAATTCTTAAAATAAGGGTGGTTTATTGAATAACCGCCCCATATATATATATATATATATATATATATATATATATATATATATATAAACTGTATAAAGGCATGAATTGCGAAAAATAATTTTTTGCTGCCTTTGGGATTCGAACTCAGGACCATGAATTTATCCAACAAGGTGATGAATCAACCGTAGATCTTGATGATCTAAGGGCTGAAAATTGTTCCTAATTTATATTTTAAGAAGCGTTCTTATTTTAGCATTCCCCATATATATATATAGGGAATAGCTAAAATAAGAGCATTTCTTAAGATAAAAAATAAGAATCATTTTCAGCCCTTAGATCATCAAGATCTACGGTTCATTCGTAATCCTGTTGGATGGATTTATGGTCCCGAGTTCGAATCTCAAAGGTAGCAAAAATTTATTTTTCACAATTCATACCTTTATACAACGAATTCATATGTGATGTACATACAATTCATACGTTAAAAATTGCTCTTATTTCTTATTTTAAGATGTGCTCTCACGGTAGCCCACCCCTATATATATATATATATATATATATATATATATAGGGTGTGGTTCTAGAGAGAACTACATTATTTGTGAAAACGTGAGAACCATCAAATCTAATGCATTCACTGTAAAAATTAATGCATTCGCTGTTAAAATTAATGCACTCAAAAAAATAAAAAAAATTGCTCCCTTCAGGATTCGAACCCAGGATCTGCATTCATCCAACAAGATGATACATCCACCGTAGATCTTGATAATCGAATGGCTGAAAATGGTTCTCCGTTCTTTTTTTATTTATGGTTATTTCTTGAACCTCTCCCTATATATATATATATATATATATATATATATATATATATATATATATATATTATGCAAAGAGTCTTTCATGAAAAGTCAATTTAGATTTGTATAACTTTGGTTTATGAAAAGAAGTTTACTGCATTACTCAAATCTTTATGTCAAGTTTATTATTATTTTTTCTTTTCTAATTTTTTCCTTTCTTGTTGCAATTCTTAGGTTAGAGCTATTGAATTAAGTAAGTGATTAAGATAGAGTTAAATATGTTTTTAGTCAATTTGTTAATCGGTGAATAAATTTGTGCGGCGACAATATCTTTATTATAGTTAAACAATTATTCTTATTAAAACATAATTTGACATACAACTATAATACATATAGATTCGTGTATATTGGAAACACAGATTGATTACTCAAATATAATTCATGCATATCAATAATTCCTTTTGGAAAAGAAACCTATATATATATATATGTATATATGTATATATACTAGTCATGGACGCATACTTGGAAAGAAGCAACAAATTTTAGTTTATATTCTCTCTCCTTTTTGCATATTGGTTTCGTCAAAAAATTTCAAGAAAACAAGGTTAAGGTGAGGGATTATATGCTTGTGGTTATATTCATGTATGTTTTTATATGCTCTTAGTTCATGTTTGATTATACTTGCTCAGCCATGTAGAAATACATGTTCAGCCATGTAGAAATACATGTTCAGAATATCAGCCATGTAGAAATACATGTTCAGAATATCAGCCATGTTGAAATACATGTTCAGCCATGTAGAAATACATGTTCAGAAAATCAGCCATGTAGAAATACATGTTCAGAAATTCAGCCATGTTGAAATACATGTTCAGGGGCTTCAGTTCGCCCATCAGATTATCAGTATATGTGTATGACAATGTGAATTATTTGCATGTTTAAGCGTATGTGAATATGTGCATGATTCTTCACTGAGTATATTTTCAATATGCTCACCCTTTATCTTTTCAGTTTTGCAGTTTTAGAGTCGAGGTGGCCATGAAAGTCGAGAATGACTAGAGATTATGTACTTCCATAGAAATTTAAGTTGTACTTATACATTTTAGTTTATCGTTTTATATCATGTTATAACTTTAGTTTTGGCAAGATGATTTTTTTTAAAATTAGTTTTAAACCTTTTGAAATTTAAGAAATTTTAATTTTCCATCTTTAGCACTTCTTAAATTTTAAATCGTAAAGTTATGAAAATTGGGGTGTTACAATTACAAAAGAAACCTATTGATTTTGGTATCATCAAAAAAAGGATTAGGATATTTCATTAAGTTCCCAACAAGACCACTCATAAAAGAGAGTTTTTGGGTGCATCACCTTTTGTTAGGTCCCGGGGGTCTCGAATAGGTGTATGGGGGGGGGGGAATACACCTATGGGCTATTTTTAATAATTCCTCAATCAGAGGGATCTCAAGATAGAGATCTAAACGAAACTTTACACGCAAACAAAGACACCTGTTGACTGAAAACAATTTTGACCAAACAGGGTTGACGACTGATACTGAAAGCTCTTCAGTAAGGAGTTATCAGTTAAGTTACTGGAACTTAACTGATGCACGTATGGGCTTCAGTCGAGTTTGCTAAAACAGAGATGATAACACTCTTCCTGACTATCAAAAGATAGATCAGTCAGACTGATATCATACGCAGCGGAAATTAAATCTAGTTTCGCAATAGCCTCGGTTGAGCACGTTGTTGGTCTTAGGTTTCTCTTTGCCGTTAATCAGTATTCAGATTATCAATTGAAACAACACAAGTAAGAATGTAAAACTGAAAGCTGTAAACAACACAAGAGACTTTTACGTGGTTCGGAAAAACCCTTTCCTACATCCACGGTCGGTTGATCAGACCAACAATCCACTCCGCAGTGCTTAACAGGTGCACTGCAAACCAAACCGTGTGCTTGCCGGGTGCACACAACCGTACCACTGAAGAAAACCCTTCTTCAGTACCCACACTTCACTCGTGTCGGATTTCTCTTGCTTAGCACAACCCGCGCTAAGACTCTCAGAGTCAGAAAACCCTTCTGAACTCCAAATCACTCAAAACACTCAAATCTTTCTTTTGGAAAGGAGGTTTGAACGAGTGCCAACTATACTGCAAAGAACAAGTTCTTTTCAGCAAGTTTGACCTTGGCTTCTGGGTAAACAAAGGTTTGCCTAAGGTCTAAGAGAATGTATGTAATCAGCAGTGACTGATTTTGGCTTTGGAATTCTCTTCTTCGATTCAAGCTTTGGGGAGGTTAAGCTTTAGGCTGAGTAGCAATTTCGGCAGAGCTTCAGCTTATGTTGTTGAATCGGTGAAGGTTGAAGTGATCATCGAGCGCTATTTGTAGGAGAACTCTTGAATAGATCCGTTGGCGTAGAACGTCCTCAAGATTTCTTCCGTTGGAGAGCAATTCGAATTTGGGCTGAGGCTTCAATCTTCGAGGTTCCTTGTCTGGTGGAAACGGCTCTCTTGAGAGACAGGAGATGTGACGTCTCTGATAAAGTAACCACCAAATAGGAATGACCTCTGCAGAAATAAGATCCTGAGATCTCTGCATTTAATGCGGCTGTACTCTTGTGAGTACGTGGCTTCCTTTGAACGTTGGAAGATCAGTCCGAGGAAGAATGTTCAACTGATACTTGACTTTAGTATCAGTCTGTGGCACGCATTAAGTAATCAGTTCCAAACTGATTCATCAACTGATACTTCAGTTGGTATCTTCAGTCTTCAGTCTTCAGAACCGCATACTAAACTAGAAACGAACTCTAACACTTGAGTTTAAAACTGTTCTAGTCTATTACAATTAAGACCTATGAATTTTGGCATCATCAAAACAAGCATTAGGATATTCCACAATGTTCCCAACACCTTTGCCATTTCAATTAGACCTCATTAACATTAGTTAGGAAAATATTAGTAAATAAGTGGAACAATATTATCTTTTATAAAAATAAACCTATATATTTGGGACATTCAAACATAAATTAAAAAAAAAAAAAAGGTAAAAGGGAGTATAATATATAGACAGATATAGATGTTGCAATTACCAAGAAAGATAACAATACATGCATTACAAATAGCTGCAACAATTCATGTTTTTATGCATACTAGTATGCCCTCCCGTGCGATGCATAAGTCACAATATATTTATTTATTTTTAAAATTTAAATTGTATAGAAATATCAAAATGTAATTTTTTTATGAGTTAGATTAATTGATAATAAAAAAATTATATTAATTTAAATTTTAGTATTTAATTTGAAATAGTACTTCCTCCGTCCCATAAAAATATGCATAGTTTGAGATGACACAGATTTTAAGAAATCCTGTAAAATATAGTGTGAGTGGAGAAAAGGTCCCACATTGATTGTGATATTTAGTGGGAGAATTATTACTATAAATGAACTATGCATGTTTTTATGAGACGGACGAAAAAGGAAAACTATGTATGTGTTTTATGGGATGGAGGAAGTATGTGATAACAATGTTATCAACTTAATGCGTATAATATTAAATTCAATGAGTATTGTATACTAATTAAATACGTATAATAATAATTAAATCTATAAATTGTAAAACAAACAATTTAAGCCAATCTCATCGATTAAGCAAATAACACTAAATTATCAATATAACAAAATTAATTGCAGTCATTTAGTATAATAATTTTGGACTCTTAAAAGTCCAAACTATATTATTATTATTATTATTATTATTATTATTATTATTATTATTATTATTATTATTATTATTATTATTATTATTATTATTATTATTATTATTATTATTATTTTAAAAAAAAATTGTTATAACCTAGATTGCATAGGTGCGAGGGGGCGGGTGCGGGAGCGATACGATTCGGGTGCAGGGATACGGGTTTTTGAAAAATTATAGGGTGCGATTCGTGAAGGATACGTCTATGATATATATATATATATATATATATATATATATATATATATATATATATATATATATAAAGAATTAAAATTTATTAAAGGCCCAAATTTTGTAGTCCATCAAATTCCTTTTTAATAAAACTAGAAGCCCAAATCCATTAATAAATCAAAGGCCCAAGTCCAATCCCTCTCTCACATTAATAAATCAAAGGCCCAAGCCCAAATTCTCTTTTAACCTAATACACACACTAAACACACTCACTCACACACACTCAGCCACACACGCTCACACACACGCACACTCTTCTCTCTCACCTCTCTCTCTTTCCCTCTGTCGCACACCCACACTCACAGCCAGCCCGCGCCACCTCCCTCGTTCTTCTTCCCCGGCGGAATCAAGGTGAGCCGCCGTCGTTTGAAGCGCCGCCTCTCCGCGCCACCTCCCTCGTTCTTCTTCCCCGGCGGAATCAAGCGTCGTTTCAGGAATCGGCGTCTCACACCGATTGAACAACGGCAGGAGGTCGCCGCCCCTACCGCCGCCGCCCTCTGAAATCCGACCACCGCAGCGGCATATTGAAGCCAACCACCGGATTCGCGAGGTTGGCGCACCCGATTCGCGAATCCAAATTTATATTTTTTATTTTTGGGGGGATTCGCCAGGTGGCGAATCCCGTGCGAATCCCACGCGAATCGCGCCCGCACCCGCCCCCCGCGCGAATCGGATACTGCACGGGGGTGATTTTGCGCGAATCCGTGCATCCCAGGTTATAACCCAAAGAAAGGAAAAATACACTCACACTCTAGCCCTCTAGGTGATTCGAACCCCCGACCTATTGGTTGGAGGAGAAGCGTCTTACCAAACTGTATTATTATTATTAATAGTTCATATTTAAATAGCCCAAAATTAATTAAGAAATCAGGAAAAATACGAATAATAAAACAAATATATAAGAACAAATATGCTTATATAAATAAATAATTTATAGACATAATTAAATAAATCTATATAATATTTTAAATTCTAGTTTCAAGATATATAAATAATTTTTTATTTGCAAATTCATATTAGATTTTTTTTTTTTTTTTTTTTTTTTCGGTTAAAACCGTAACCGAATCGGAAAAACCAGTTTTCGGTTAACCGAAAACCGATTTTTTCCGGTTCAGTTCGGTTATCGGTTAGTACTCTCACTGTTAACCGGTTAATCGGTTTAACCGGTCGGTTAACCGGTTAAACTGATTAACCTGTTTTTTTTTTAATTTAATTAATTTATTAAAATTAAAAAACTCGGCCACATTAGGGCTTTCAGCCGTTCCATCCATTCCACTTTCCTGGCTTCCAGCCGTTTCTCCACCCCTCCCTGTTTCGGCCTCCTCTCCCCGCCTCCCATTCTCCTTAATTGCATTAACAACTACTGTAATTTAAAAACATGTAAATTTAAAATAATTATAATTAAACAATCATATAAATTGTTTTGAAAATTGTTTTGAAAGGAGAAACATAACATCTACTTATTTTTTTACCAATTAACGGAGACAAAAAAAAAGAGTACGATGTTCAACATTATAGATAAATGATGAGAGCGAACAAAAATTAATTGACACTTTAAACAATCATAACTTATTTATTTAATTTTTTTATATATAATTTTTACATCAAATTAAAGTCTTTTCATAATTTTTAGTTTAATCCATATTGAGTACTTTTTTTATGAATAAAAAATAACGTTTTTACGAAAAGAATTAAAATAGAAAAAATAAAAAAGAAGATAAAAAATTATGAGGAGAGAGAAAAATAGGAGGTTAAAAAACTGTTCTTTTATATGATGTGTAGATTTTGAGCTAATCGGATACACGAAATTAATTGATCATTTATTTATTTTCATTTTGGTACCTTTTAAAATATCTCGAAACAGCAATAACATTTTAAAACCTTTAAAAATGCTGAATGTAACAGTTTAAGGAGCCTGATACACCATATTACCCAGTCTAATAGCTTTTACAAAAGGTTACAATTAACTACACTTTGCACCAACTTGTGCTACAGCTATGACCTTGTCGCCATCAACATTGCACGAATTTTGGCCCTTAGATCAGCGGGTACCTCCGTAGTTTCAGAGTGTAGAGATGGAGCCCTCTGCTCGGAACTCGCTACATCAACCGACGTACCGCTTTTGCCGTGGACGGACATTTGTCTTTTTCCATCACCACTGACAATTCCCTTGGACTCATCCTTCGAGCTGATCTCTCCCTCCTCCAGTTCGTCTCTCACATCAGCACGACGCTGACGTTCATTGTCCGAAGAGCTATCATACTTTTGGCGGTGATGAGATTCTCTGTCTTTGCCGTGCCTGTGTCTGTGCTTGTCCCTGCTATGATGTGAAGTGTGGCCAGAACGGTGCTTCTTGCGCCGCTCAGAAGAATGTCTGCTGGGGCTTTCACTTGAACGGCGACTCTTTCTTGATCGTTTACGATCCTTTTCCTCTTTATATACGTCTTCACGACCAACATTCTTGTGCTTTGAATGAGAAGACTTAGAGCGCTGATCCTCCATTTCACCTCCACTACATTCGCCTCCATTTTCCTCGGAAGAGAAATGAAACGAGTGCTTTCTGCTATAGTTCCTATCCTCCTTCTCTACTGCATTTTCAGTTTTACTGTAGCCCTCGTGCCTTCTGGACCTTGATCCGTAATTCCTTTTGTTATCTCTTTCCTCTTTATATGCGCCTTCACGCTCATTATCATCACGCTGCGAACGGCGAGAGCGGTGTTTTGATTTATAGTGCTTGTGCTCCGCATCTTCATCACTTTCTTCTCCATTCTCGCTTTCCTCTGAAGAAGAGTGAGACCTGCGCTTTCTCCCACAGTGCTTTTGATCCTTTCTTACTGCATTTCCAACTTCTCCATCCTCCTTTTGGCTTCTTGATCTTGATCTATATTTTCTTTCTGAGTGATCCTCACTGTCCTTGGCTTCTCTTTCCTCTATACATATGCCTTCATACTCATTGTCATCTCCTTGTGAACGATGTGATGAGCGCAATGATTTATTGTGCTTATGGTCCTTGTTCTCTTCACTACTTTCTCCTTCATTTTCCTGGCTGTACTCCTTCTTCCTTGCATTTTCGTTTTCATCATCCTCGGGCCTCCTGGATCTGGATCTACGCTTCCTGATCAGGTCACCCTCTCTGCCACTATCGTCTTCGTCATCCTCGCTTCCAATAGATTTCGAGCGATACTTTCTTTTTGATTGTCGCTCACTTTGCCTCTCACCGAAGTTACCCTCGAGAGCAGACTTGTTAACAACTGCAGCAGTGAAGATGCCCACTCTTTCTTGGCTAGCACAACGAACCTCAGCAGCAGGTTTCAACACTCCAGGTTCTACTACAGGTTCTGCTGATGATCCCCTTGATGCTTCTGTTCTAGAGGGGAATGCTCCACTTTTCAACATAGCCACAAACATTTTAGCCCTTTTGAGCCTCTCGGCTTTCAGCTTCTGCTCTTCTGTCAGGTTTGCATTAGAAGAATCATCCCCTCCTGCAACTTCATGAGAAGCTGTTCCAGCAATTGTCTTTGGCAACATTGCAGAGAGATTGCAACTTCCACTTTGATCAGACTTTTCACCCGTACTAAATGGTAGCAAGGGCTGAAAACTGCCTGAATTTGCAGGCTGCCCCTCCTCATTTCTAATAGCATTAGTATGCGAATTTGAGGCAGTGTTAGTGATGTATCGCAAACCAGAGCTCTTAATTCCTTTTGTGGCAGCCTGAAGGATAGCAGCTGCTGCAGCTGCATCTACAGTGAATCCACATTCTTGGGATTCTATCTCTGTCTCTTGTGCATCTTTCTTTGATTTGCCAATTACCATCTTGAACTTCTCTTTCCTATCAGATTCAAATGGCACATCACAGAGATCAGAAGTGGAGTGTGAATTTTCGTTTTCTTTGAGCATAGAAGCTTTTCTGCTAATCCCACGTCCGCCTAGATCTTCCTGTCCTGGATAGAGGCTCTTGCCATTTACTTTTGACTGCACAACAATAAGAGGCTATAATAGGAATGCCATGCCATTTTTGTAAACATGTCAACCAAAAAATAGAAATACATACAGGATCTTCGAAGTAGCACATGTGCAGGTTTGAGACATTCAGTCATACATAATTTTAGGCTCTACTTGTTTATTTTAACGAACCGCATACGCTATGTTAGTGTAGGTAGTATACAATTTAGATTGAAGAAATTTAGTCAAGCTTGTTCAAGCATAAAATACCCAAGCTTACAAACTAATGAGACTTTAGCACTATATTAGTTCCAGCTGGAACTATCTTCGACCTTAACTTAAAAGAGGCTTATTAAAAACCCTGGGATGTATGTTGTTAGCAAGACACAAGTTATACGGTTAATGAAAACAAAAGTAAAACTATCAATACTTTAAAGTAAAATATATTCAACCAAAAATATTTGAGGTAGACTACCTCAAATATTTTTGGTTGAATATATAGAGTAAAAGAACATGACAAAAGCATGCCTATATTCCACGTGATTTAACAAGAAGCATACAGCGCACATGATTTATGAAACTATTTCAGGAGAGCACGCAAAAGGATGGAAACAAGAGCATATGATACATTTTAATTTCTGTCAGTTCATGTGCTGCATTGGATAAGGAAGAGGGGGTGTTGGAATGACGGTACCTCCTGAGCTGCCTCGAGGGCTTTTAAGTAGTAGGGATGATACTGATTGGATGAAAGAAGGAAAGGAAATCGCTCAAGCTTACTATCTTGCTCAAGTAGTGTTGCCTCAAACTGCCTCCCATTTCTCATAACAAATTCCACAAGCTTATCAACCATTCTTTTTAATTCAGGAGGAGGCTCTAGAATTGGTTTTGAAGTGGCTCCAATACCATGATTCCTTAATTTCTCGTCTTTAGCAGAAAACAAGCCAGAACTATCTTCCTTCTTAATCCCTTTTACACTTTTATGTTTGGAACCTATGATTGAAGTGTTCTTCTTGACTGCAGGAACCTTATCCTTTTTAGATAGGATTGATTTCCCAGATATTGACTCATCCTTAGCAGCAGTTTCCACAGATTCTTTGTTTTTTGCGTCTTGAGAGGGAGAAGCATTAACAGCATCATCACCATCCTCATCCTCACCAGACCCATACACAGACCCGAGCAAAGACAAAGCTCCTCCAATATTACCAGAATCTTTGTGCTCAGTACCAACCATTTTCCTCTCATCTTGAGATTTTTCGTCAATTTCAGGATGCAAAAGTTCTGGGTGCTCAACAAGATATCTGAAGTATGTATGAAGATGATGATCAGGCATCAAGAATCCAAATGTTGGGTTGTCCCCTTGTTTCACCCGCAGAATGATCTCTGATTGCCCACCATGTTTGCTCACAAAAATGGCGGTTCTTGCAATTATCTGATGTATTTTTTCTGTTGGAGGCTGCAAAAAGGAGGCAAAAAAGCAAAGACAAAAGAAGGAATACTTATTAGAAGCGAGAAGTTCCAAAACATCAGAAAACCAAAAAGAAGCAAACAAATTAAACTGCAAGATTAAAAATTATAAAGAGCGACGATAATAATCTCAATATAACAACGATAAACTGAAGGCACGGCACTAGCTGTGTCGCACATCACTCGTCATCGGAATTAGTAAACTGACACTCCTCAAAGAAACTTCTATTTTCCTAATCCCACCTGCACAGCCCTTTGTCATGACATCAAAGGGACAGAAGGTGCCTGTGTACGGCAAACTTAAGAGCACAAGAATTGCATCCCTGCTCCAAGCATCTGAAAATCTGACATGGTGAGCCTCAGATAACATACACAACCTAGGCAATTATTACGGCAATACTGGGAAAATCAAGTCAGCAAGTAGGAATCAAGTTCATCCTGAAAAGCATTGAAGCTTAAGATTTAAAATGAGCTTACCAAGCTTTGGACAATGTCCCCAGGAACAGAGAATGGAGGGAGATACCCTCTGGCTTCCATCTCAATATCTGTATTCTTTTGATCAGCAAAATCACCAGTATTTCCATAAGAGAATGCAATAGCATGATAGCCGCCACTGTTGGATGGTTTTTCTTCTTGTTCTAACTCTGGATACAAGATAGTTTCATATAATTTTTAGATGCCGCATTAACAACCAGAAAGAATGTTACAACTTACGGAACCATTAAAACTGGGGGAAAAATAACTTTCTTGAATCTTACTTGTAACTGGAAGGAGTCACATAGTTAAATCCGCCATGCAAATTTTGAAGCATATAGCAAAGAAAGTATGCTACCAGCACAAACTAGATAGCTATCACACCTCTTCATCTGTCCTACCTGTTTTATAAGAGATTCCAGAAGAAACAATTGCTTGACAATGGGCATAGCCAACTCCACGAAAAATATTCATGGAAGCAGCCAATTTACTGCCTAGACAAACTGTTGCCCATAGCACCATATTGACACAGTGAAATCTCTATTAGTTTTCTTTAAGACGTTAGTTGAGGAAATGAGTGAATGAACACCTGACCATAATTTTCCAATTGCTTAAGAAAGGTAGACTCATTAACATCTTTAACAGAATTATACATCCTTCAGTGTGTTTCTGTATTGACAGGATAACGAGCACAAAGATATTATCCTACTCCAATGTTCCAGCATCTTAACACCACCTTTCTACCAAGTGTTCTGTGAATAGCTCTCGGCGAACTCTCTGGAGCATATTTCTGCCTGATTAACCTCACAAAGTACTTAATTAAGTATTAATTTAAAGGGTCTCCAACCCCCAACAGACCCAACCCTGCTGCCCAGCAAATAACTTCAACAATGGCGGCACTCATGTCCTTATAGCTATAACCAGATTTCAAAACTCGAGAACCAATCAATCGATTAACTAGAGGAACATAAATGCAAAAGTGAGAAATTGATGCAATACCTGGTTGATTGGACTCCAATGGAAGATCAAGATATCGTTCCTGATCGATTAGGAATTCTATGGAAGGGTCATCGGAGGTTCTAGGTTCGTAGCTGCGATTGCGGCGGCGCGACGGAGGAGGAGCAGAGAGGAGGTGGCGGACATCGTAGCGGTCAATTTGGAGGGAGTGCCACTCGACGAGGGCGTCGCCGGAGTTGACGAACGCCGCCATGGAATCATCGTCGAAGAGCAAGGCGTGGCGACCAACTATCTCCATATCCATATCCGCTTTCTGCTTTGCAAATTGAGTTATCGCGTCGGATTGTAGGTTGAACTCAAACCATAAGAAACCCTAAAAATAAGAAATTTTGTATTTGTATGTCAATTTGGGATCTACCGTATGGTCCGTATGAAAATGCTTCGGCTTATTATATGTCAAAGCTAAAACATTGTCGTCTCAAAAACAATTTTTAGAAATGGTACTAATATTACTATTAAAGGTAAATATCAATTTTTGGCATATAGTTTAAGCGTTTTCTCAAAAATATCTCATCCTAAGCATATTTACAAAATAATATCTATTGCTTCAATTTTTTCTTATTTATGGGTCGTAAAAATATTCCGACTATCGGTATATGACGTGGTCTGGCCAAGTACCATGTCAGTAGTACACGCGAAAGTAAAAAATAAAAGAAAAAAATTGACGAAATCCACGTATTTTAAAATATCCCAACTCATCTTCAATCTTTGGAAATAAGATTTTTAACTCGTGCTTCTTCGTCCTCTTTGACCCTACGTCGTTCAACCCACAGTCGCGCGACTCCTCCGCCGCTTCCTTCCTCCACCGCCGATTCCAGTTTAAAGGTTGAAGGGAAAAAATTGATGAAAGCTAATCAATATCACGAGTTCATTGAATATATTCTCTCAATGCCTCTTGAACAACTCCTTACTAGAAGTGGCAATGCATTTATAGCCGACTGGGTTTAGAGCATCCGCAGCGGTGGGTGCGATGGCCGGATCGAACCCGGCCTATCGCACCCACCACCGTTGCCGCACCCAGGTGTGAAGGAGGGGGGCCGTTGCTTCGCACTCGTGAATAGTGGGAGCGAAGGAGGGGGCGTGTAAACACGCGCCCCTTTTCGGCCCAAAAAAAAAATTAAAAATAGCCGTTTTTGACCGTTTTTTTTTTCCTGTTGCCGATTTTTTTTTTTTTTATTTCTATACCCCCTCTATATATACATATACAACCTCATTCTCTTCTTCATCCTCTATCATTCATCCATTCTCCTCATTCATCCATTCTCCTCATCTTCTAAATTATTTCAACAAATAGCAATGGAAGGCGATTGGAGCAACTATTGGCGTGAACATCCTCAAAATCCATCCCCCGACGAATCAAATGCTTCCAGGCAAGGATTCCCGCCGTTCACGCAAGAATCGAATGCGTTTCAAGCGGCGGCCACCAATTTGAACCCCCGCTTTGCCGCCGTTGCCGAGCCCGAGCCCGACGTGGAGAAGATTGCTTCTATGCCGGCGGCCACCAAACGTAGCAACTATTATCCGCCAGAAACGGTGCTAATTTGCCGTTTGTATTGCGAGCACACCCACGACTCTGTGGTGGGTGTCGACCAAAAAGGGGCGAAGTTTTGGGGCTCACTCTGCACCGAATACAACGCTAAAAGGCCCCAAGGATCTATTTCACGCGACGTCACGCAAATCAAATCTCACTTTCAACGGGTGTCGAAGGATGCGAAGAGGTTTGAGGCCATGCACAAAAAATGCCATGATCAATGGAAATCAGGCATGAGTGATATTCAAATCCTGGAGCAAGCAGAGGCAATGTGGCTAGCCGAGTACAAAGTTCCGTTTCGGTATCCGCAAGCATGGAAGATCTTGCGCGAGTCCAAGAAATTTGCAAGTCTCGGCGAGGATGTTCACTCCGATGTCCATTCGGACAAACGATCAAAGGGGTCCGACGGTCTTCCCACAACGACTTCTAGTGACGCGAGTATCTCCACCCGGCCCCAAGGCCAAAAGGCGGCCAAGAGAGACAAGCGGAAAGGCAAGAAAAAGGCCGAAGAGACGTCGGAGGATAACCAAAAAGCTCTCGGGTACATGGCGAATATGGTGAATGCAATGGAAACGTTCTCCCAAGTTCAATGTGACCTCGCCGATAGCATGTTGATGAGCCGGGACACCTCTCAAATGAATCCCGACGAATTGGCGTTTCACATGTGCAAGGTGGCGGAGATCAAAAAACGACACAACATCCCGTAGATTTTTAGGATTTTTTATTTTATGTTTGTTTTAATTTAAGTAATTTAGGATTTTAATTTCTTGTATTTCTTTTATTTCTAACAATGTAGGATTTGAATTTTAATTCAATGAAATTTTAATTTCTTAATTATTGTAAAATGGAAACTAGAATAAAACTAATTCAAAAATAAAATAAAATCTATTGCACCCAAGTGGGTGCAATACCATTGTGGGAGTGGGTGCAATAGAATGGGTCCCCATTCTATTGCACCCACTATGGGTGCAAGCATTGTGGATGCTCTTAGTTAGCTTCACTAGATAATGTCAATTAATTTTTTTTCTGACTCAAATTGTGATAATGATTTTCACTTTAAGGTAATTTTTTAGTTGTACTGTAAATTTATTAAATATTTTTACTCCCTCCGTCCCAATAGTAATGTCCCACTTTCCTTTTTGGGACGTCTCAATAGTAATGTCTCATTCCCTTTTTGACAATATATTCTCTCTATACCTAATATTTAAATAATTTTCACTAACCCACTTTATCTACTTTTTACACATTTTTTAATCTTCGTGCCGAAAAGTTATGGGACACTACTATTAGGACGGAGGGAGTACTTCCTTTCGATCTAGCAAAAACAAACAAGGTATCCAAGAATTCAAATATTTCTTTAGTAAATAAATGGGCAAGGTATCCAAACTTACATGATTATATACACGGACGGCCGCGGAGGAAATGGTGGTGGGTGGGCAGAGGGCGGCGAAGAGGAATTGACGGAGGAGATGGCACCTTTCAGGGGGCGAGGGAGATGGCGGGAGAGTGAAGAATCGACGGTGGAGGAGTCGTGCGGCTGTGAATTGAACGACGCAGGGTTCATTCAGGAGGAAAAAGAGGCTCGATTTGAAAATCTTATTTTGAAAGATTGAAGATAAGCTGGGATATTTTAAATTATCAATATCTTCCTTGAAAAACTTATCCACATCGTTACCAATCACTATGTGAAAGCTTGAGTACTCATCGTTTAATCTCTTCATCGCTATCACATTTGGATCCTCATCCTCAACATCAACACTTGGCATCGACATATATGACAGTTCAATAACATTTTTACATTGTAGTTGGCTTCTTATAATCACTACACATGACAATCAATTCATCATACAATTCTTTTGCAATAAAGCTACACAAATCAACCCCATACATTTTTGTCAAAGCATGTTCCACACATGTCAACTTGTATCGAGGATCAACAATAACATCAAGAAATGTCAATTTGTTCATTTTCTTTAGATCTCTTCAATACTTATCAAATTTTTCTTTCATGCTCTCTGACATCTTCTTTAACTCCTCATATTTACTATCTTCTCTATAAGATATCAATACACTATATGCATCTTATAGACCTCATAAAGAAACTCATTAGATGTGACATACAAAGATCCAGAAATCTTGACAATAGCTTCATAAAGCATTTTCAAAAAATTTAACATGCTATTTGCTTTCACCCAATCCATTTTACCAGGCACTCCATCTAAACTATATATTATCACTTCGAAGCTCAATTGTAAATCCTAGAGGAACATCTAAGCACAACATTTTCTCATGCTCACAACATTCCTTGAACTTCTCTAACCTAGTAGGTGAGATTCTAATCTATCGCACGGTATTCCTAATTTTCTTCACAGAAGGACCAATTTCTTTGAAACCATCTCTGAGCTTAAGAGAGAATGAGATGGATAGCTTGAATGCTTATGAATTCAATCGCTCAACGCTTATGGTTCATCTTCTAATCGATGAACCAGGTTATTTATACTCTAGAGGTTAAATAGTAATGTTGGAGAGAACATCTTAAAAAAAATGATAGTATAGCGTTGAGATTGTCCCGTTTGATCCATAGGATATCGTTGTCAGGTTTCTGATTCATCGTACAAGGTATATTCTAACATTATGATTTTATGTGTACTTCTTCGGACATAATCTCCAAATTTTACTGCATTTGATGTTGTATCTTTTGAATTAAAATTCTCTCGTAGGTTGACTTCGTCTTTAATAATGTTGACTTAAGCTTGACATGGCTTCAGATCAGCTAGGGTTACAATTCAGCATCAACAACATACAGTCAATCAGCTTCATCATGCTTCTTATTTTCAGCTCAACATGCTCTTTTCAGCAAAACTAGTCTTGTATCGTTTGGAGTTAATCTCCATGCCCATTCAATAGATAAAATGCACGCTCCCTAACAAGTGAACTGTAGTCTATGAGTTACATCTGAAGGCATATCATCAATAATGAGGGGTTTTGGTATCAAATCAAAATATTCATAATTTTTCCAACATGGCCTACGCTATATATTATGAAGTAGGCCCAAATACATGCATGAAAGCCCAATAAGGTTGATAAAGACCCATCCAGAAGGAAACCTGGGAAATTTATCAGAGCTAAAGTCAACCTAAAGGAAGACAGAAAAGAAGAAGACGGGGAATTCAATTGACCGTCGTGCTGAATAAATCATTTCAATTATGCTGAAGGAACCCATGAAAGTACAGCTGAAAAAAAAGCAAGGAAGATTGAAGAAGAAGAAGATGAAGAAGAAGAAGAAGAAGAAGAAGAAGAAGAAGAAGAAGAAAATCTGAGAGACTTTGACGGAAGACAGACGCGCTGATACCTAGAGTTCAGAGCTGAAGAGAAAGACAAAAGACACTTTTTAACCTACAATATATGACATATCTACGAGTGGTTCCGTAATCGTTTTTGCAGGTGGTCCCATAACCACCCCTGACACAAGACGGGCATTGAATATTTGTTGTTGGTAGACGTAATACTTGAAGATTCAAAGACGAAACTATCCTTCGACCTCAAGAAAAACATATCTAAAACGACGCAATGCCCATCTGTATTCATTGCTTAAATGACCAAAATGCCCCCATACTTGTAATAGTCTATAAATATATGAACATATATTGATCATCGCCGAAACAGAACTTCAGTGGTGTTCTTCGCGAGATAACGTCAATTTTCTTTTTTATGGTGTTTTAATGCATCTTCAAATTATAATTTTGTTAGATTATATGAATTTATCTATTTTTCATATTATCCTGGCTCGAATTTAAGCTAGTTTAGACTTTTATAGAATTATAAAAATACATAGTGATGTAATTTGATAAAATTATTTTTACTTTTATTTTTTAAAACATTAACAATGGTCAAATTTTAAGAATTATAATCCAAATTATCTTCGCCGCACACGCCCTTGACCATGACTAAATAATCTTCACGCCATGCGTAGATGAACTATTAATAAATTTGATTGAGGATACAAGTTCTCAGATGCATTCAACTTAGGGTATTGGCCAGTACCTACTCGAACTTTTTCCATCTCTAGTTTTGCATAGAGCTGGCAAAATCGACCCAGCCCGACGGGCCGGCCCAGCCCGCCCGTGTTTAGGGCTGGGCTGGGCTGTACAAAATATAGGCCCAAAAAAACCCGGGCCTAAAAAGCCCGCCCAGTAAGCCCGTCGGGCCGACCGGGCTTTGGGGCTAAAAAGCCCGGGGTTTTCGGGCCAAAAAGCCCGCCCACCTCTTTTTTTTATATATATTTTAGTTATAGTTTAATAACTTTAATTTATTACTTCTTTTTCAATTTTCCTTAATTCTATTTCGGTATTTCCGTCTAGCGTCTACTAATAGTGATAGCCATAGTTCATTCTCCTTGCTAAATATATATATGTTTTATTTGAATATTTTGTTGTTTGGACTTGGAATTTTATTTTTTAGTTTTCATTTATTTGTCGGACTATTTGAATTGTCGATTGTAGTAGACTAGTAGGATTTTATATTACTATTTTGCCTATAATTATTATTTGGATTTATTTTAGTTTATTTAATTTTTTGTAAGAAAAAAAAACAGGATTTAGTGAAAAAAAATAATTGGGCGGGTTTGGTCCGACCGCCCGGTGGCCCGGTCGAGGCTGGGCTGGGCCTGAAAAATGAAAGCCCGGTCAATTTCGGGCCGGGCCGGGCCGGCCCGGAAAATCTCGAAAGCCCGCTGGGTCGGGCCGGACCGGCCCGGCCCGCCCTATTTGCCAGCTCTAGTTTTGCACCACAATTTTAAAATCTGCCTATAAATACCTAAACTCAATTTGTATTATTTCTGATTTTGCACCCAACGGAATTTTACTCCCAAATCATTGCTGACATGGCAACGAAATTGACATCCCAAAACCTACAATTACATGTTCTAGATCTCACATTGACAACAAATTTATCGGCATCATTATGCACTTCAAATTCCCCTCTTAATCCAACTGTCACGTCAGCAACGATTTAGGGGTAAAAAATCATCGGGTACAAAATAAAAAAAATACAAAATTAAGGTATTTTTAGGTAGATTTTAAAGTTGTGGTGCAAAACTAGAAAATGAAAAAAGTTCGAGTAATTACAGGCTAATACCCATTTAACTTCATATCTATATGAAACGGGTGCATCATTTTTCACCAAAAATAATTCGACAGAAGCAAAATCGTCTTCGAAGGGATCAGCGAGAATTCTCCTAAAATTCAACCTGCAAAGTAACTCAACAAACGAGATTTGTGTGAAAATATGTGTAATACCCGGGGTTCCGATGACATGTTTATTTGCTTAAGTTTGAGTATGTAGGGATTCGATCCCTTGTTTGATTTATTTTGTGTAATGATGCGATGTGTTATATGAAGTTCTAGTTTTTGATGACGTGGTGTTGAGATGTTCTTTTATTGATGTGAGAATGATGTGGGATTTTATATCCGTAATTGAGTTCGAGTGTTTGAATAATTAGAGATAATTATTTGAATAAGAACGATGAACTCGGAATTTAAATCTGAGTCCGTTTAAACATTTTTGAAATTTTAGACTTTTTGACGATGAATAGTAAATACTGCTATTTCGTCTTTTTGTCGACTTTCAAAAATCTTACCTGCACGTCGTCGGGAAATAATCTTAGTTTTTTGATACGAGTCCAACGACGAAAGTTTTTATTTTTGGACGACGAGTGAATAGTAAACCGGAATTTCTCGATAAACGAACCAAGCTCGTTTATCAGAATTTCGTGAACGAACATACGTTTTCTATATTTATATGGAATTACGAGTGTGATGAAAGTGAGTGGGAGACGAGAGGGCGAGTAACGAAGAGTACGAGTAATTAGTCGTTAAAATGAGATATTTAACGACTAAGTGAGATTAATATCCTAAATATCTAGGACTACCCTACCATCAACCACCCCCCCTCCCAACCGCCCAAAAGCTCCCCCTATAAAAGGCGGCTGTGGGTCAGCCCCACAGCCATCACTTTCACAAACACACGCACAAACACCAAGAACACACACCACCCATTGAAGCTTCTTCAAGCTTTTGAGCTCCGATTCGAGCACCGAGACGAGCGCCGATCATCTTTTCGAGCACGTTTCTACGTAGGTAACTTCTCAACCTACGTTTTGACGGTTTTCTTTTTGATTTTCGTCGACGTCGAAAAACGTCGATTCTCGACTTTATTTTGAAACGACGATGGATCGTCGTGAGTTTTTAGTATGTTGTTCTTGGGTAGATGTTGAGCATGTTTAATGAAGGAGTTAAGGTTGGTTCGAACCTGGTGAAGCACAGAATCACCAACACCTAAACTAGAAACTAGAAAACAATAAACGGCACACGGATTTACGTGGTTCAGCCATCAAGGCTTACATCCACGGGAGGTTCTTCCTTCGTTTCACTATACTTTGAGAGAGAGTTACATATTACAAGTGTGTTGCTTGAATGAGTTGATCCCCTAGTTTTCCAATAGATGTGCTATTTATAGTTTGTGAGCAAACCCTAATTCTAAAAGCCCACTCATCTAGTCAATTGGGCCCAAAACTCAGTACAATGGTCTTATTCCCGAAGTTGAACTATCATACGTAGCTGCGCAGGAAAGGCACTTTGGTGGCGCTGCTCTGACTGCGCAGCGCTGCCGCGCTGCTTTGGTCTGCGCTGCTCTGCTCTGGTCTGCGCTGCTCTGGTCTGGCTGCGCAGCTCTGCTGCGCTGCTCTGGTTTGGCTGTGCGGCTGCACGGGAAAGCTACTTGGCTGCGTGGAAAGGTTTCTGTGTGCAATCATTCTTCACTCCATCTACTTAGGTGGATTTCTTACTCTTTTATCTAAGATATCCGATCGTACCTGCGATGTTAGTTTCTGTAATAATAATAATAATAGTAATAATAAGGTAAAATAGGCTTAGATTGCTAAGCACAGCGCTGATGGGAATTACAGTCCTCATCAGCTACTCCCCCTAGTCTAGTTGAACAACGTTCTCTTTGTTCAACTAGTGGTGTGTGGTGTGAAGTCAGCGCTGTGCTGCTCTCCTGTGTCAATTAAACATACACGATTCCCTGCGACTTATTAGACAAGAACTGTCAATCTTCGCAAAAATGATAAAGACAAAGTATTTTAATGCTGGAAATAAGCTGAGATAAAAGAGATAGCAATTATTCCTTTTGATTCGTCGAACATCATTAAAGATAATAAGGGCTTAGATAACCTGTGCTGGGAAGACTCAAGTGATCTGCGTTGACAACCTCGCGCTGGCTGCGCTGCACCGACTGCGCTGACAACCCCGCGCTGACTGCGCTGCACTACCTGCACTGACAAAGATGATACACTCCCGCATAGCGGCCCTCAAGATGGTACATTTCCGCAACGCGGCCCTTAAGATGGTACATCCCCGCAGCGCGGCCCTTAAGATGGTACATTTCCGCAGCGCGGCCCTTAAGATGGTACATTTTCGCAGCGCGGCCCTTAAGATGGTACACCCCTGTCTAACTTTCGCGGCTTACGATATTCCTGCGCGGAGCATAGACAATCAAAGAACCCTGTCTAACTTTCGCGGCTTACGATATTCCTGCGCGGAGCATAGACATTCAAAGAACCCTGTCTAACTTTCGCGGCTTACGATATTCCTGCGCGGAGCATAGACATTCAAAGAACCCTGTCTAACTTTCGCGGCTTACGATATTCCTGCGCGGAGCATAGACATTCTGAACTGACAACGGCTCGGACATTCTGTGCTGAAAACTACTGAGATAACTGAGATAGCCGCCCTGAGGTAGCTGAGATAGCTGCGCAGAGGTAGCTGAGATAAATGTCCTGACTGCGCTGAGATAACTGCGCTGAAGTAGCTGAGATAAATGTCCTGACTGCGCTGAGATAACTGCGCTGAGGTAGCTGAGATAAATGTCCTGACTGCGCTGAGATAACTGCGCTGAGGTAGCTGCCCTGAGGTAGCTGAGATAACTAGATAGCTGCTCTGAGATGGCTGCGCTGAAGTAGCTGAGATAAATGTCCTTACTGCGCTGAGAAGACCCAGATTTCCACTTACGGCTTTCCCCTCCGTAGCGTGGCTGAATTGCCACTAAAGCTCATTTTCTGCCGAAGCAGGTTTTCCAGCGTTGTCAACCATTGTTGCTGTGCTGTAGGTCTTCCAATCATATCGGACGTTCAAAGGAATGATGTTTCTTTCTCTAGTCACTTCCCAATTCCTACATGTTCCATGTAGGCTGGCTGCGCAGCTACCAGAGGAGAAAGAGAACCAGAGCTGGCTGCGCAGCTACCAGAGGGGAAGGATAACCAGAGCTGGCTGCGCTGAAATTTTCGGATAGCCATGACGTTCTTGATGCGATGCTGCATCAGCACAGTGGCAAGGTGATGAACTGCCCTCTCCCTCCCTACGTTGCATCAGCGCTGCAGCGAGCTTGATACCCCAAGAACTTTATGCCCTGAAAATCAGAAATTACTCCGGAATAGCAGGCGAGCTTCCTGGGACTCAGGTGTTGGAATAATTTATTATAATTCATGTACTTCCTGTGCTGTAAAACATTAGAGTAATTGATTAGTCTTGATGGTCCGAATCCCACAAAATCAATCCCAAAACCAAAGCAAAATCATAGTATTGTCGCAAGGTGTAAATCATCGTAACCAACCAATAAACTCAAATTCAATCACCAAAATTCAAATAAGGCCCCACGAACATCAGAACCAAATCATAAGGAGTTAATTTAAATGCCCCATAATAACTCGTTTATGCACATAAAGACATATATCTCCACGATCATTTCATATGCCCACATATAAGCATTTTCCAAAGAAAGAGCAACTGCAATAAGAGAATAATCGCATATACATCTTTGGTTTTCATATATCCCTAACTGATTCAAAAAAGAGATTAAATTTCTTCAAAGAGAGATTAAATTTCTGCTGTCAAATCCAGACCCCCCATCAAAGCATAGAAAGGTTGAGCAGTTTTTATGATGGCAAGTATAAGACTTAGCTTATGATAGAGAGAAAGGTAACTGTTCTGTTCGGTTGGAGCCAAGACAATGCTGACAATGGCAGGCCCTTGCTGCCTCGTCGGACTCCGATTAATCCGCGGTAGATATAACTTGGTGGCTAGCGTTTGTCACCCTCAAGGTAGTGTGAAGCGCATATAGCCCTTAACTTATGGTTTTTCTAGTGATTAAATCAACAATGAATGATCTCCAATTAGTCCCAACAGCAGCAGTCTCAGGCAAACTACAACAAATAGAGCAAGATTATAATGAAGTTTTAAGTTGGCTACCCAAGGCTTAAATCAGGAGAAGAGATCATCGGCAAATATATAAGTGAACATAGCAGACGATATTTAAAAAAAATTCTCTCGAGAAAATTCACAGCTCAACCAAAGATTTAATAGCCACGTTCTCTATAAAATTAAGATAGTCACCAAAGCATGAATCACCATTCTTCAACCGGATATATCATGATGGGATGATCCCAATTGGACAAGTGTTCGAAATTAACAGTATTAAACCCAAAATTAACCCCAAAATCACAGCAATATCAGCCTCAATTAAACCACATAAAATCAGATGCCATTCACCCCATTTTTCCCTGACTAATTCGAGAATAGATTCAATGTAGAGAGTGAGAGGTCGAGAAAACTTAGCTCCGGTAACATTTAGTCTGATCTAGATCCCTGGTAACCACGTCCGTTGAGCAGATGTGTTCTCGTCCCCAGAGGGGCCAGTTCCTTTTGTGTAGATACGTGAATCTCCAGCTCAAGGAGAACAAATTTTGCAGCGGCTCTGTTTTCTCCATCGGTGTGCTTTCGGCAGACATCAACGCCCTTCCCTGGGGACTGGGAATGAGCCAATATAGCTAGGGCTCGGTCCTCGTTCGTCGAGGCGGAGGAAACTTCCTCTGAAAATACTGAGATAACCACCGCAGCTCCTGTTTAGCCCTATTTTGTGATGAATTCGTGAGTCGTTTTGCTGTGCATTCGAGCATGCTTCGTGTATTTTTGCTCTATCTTTCACGTGCTCGATGACTTTTTGGGTGTACTACTGTCGTGTGCAGGATTCAGGAGTTGATGAGCGGTTTGGCATCATTTCGAGGAAATTTTGGAGTCAGGCTCACGGCCGCCGTCGAGACGGCGGCCGCGGCCCCACGGCGCGGGCCGTGCATTGCTTGGAGAGAATTCTGCGAAGGGCCCCTACGGCGCCGCCGTGTCACGGCGGCCGCCGTCCACGGCGGCCGCCGCCCCTGTGTAAATCCGGCAGTTACGTTTTTGGGCTTTAAAAGCCGATTTTTAGGGTTTCTTGCACAACTTCCGACCCTAGCAGCCTCCACCTGCGATTTTATGCCTTTTTCCTTAGTTTAGGTAGAGAGAAACATTTTAGATACTTGTGGATTCCGCTAGATCGTTGTTTTCATCGAATCGATTGTAAGTTCTTCATTTTGATTAGTTAACCTTTACAAGCTTTCTTGTTATTGCATTGCCTAGATAATCGAGCACTTAGATAATGATATTTGATTTATGCTTTTGATGTTTTCATCGCCTAGATAATTAGTGTTTATGATTGTTGATTTACTATTGCTTTCTAGATTGCTAGTTAAAACCCTAGGTTTTTGGCTTCCCTGCGTTCTTAATCTGCTTCCTATCTTTCGCCTAGATAGATTTATATGCTTTCTGTTGATTCTGCATTAGATAATTTACAAGCTTTATTTAATTACGCCTAGATTTAAAGAGAGAGTGTCAGACCCAATCTACCCGATTAGAGTGTTTAGGTTTTATTTTTGTTTCTTGTGAGTAGCACAGTTAAAGCCCTGCTAAGCCTTCCTTGAGAGACGACTTGAGTCACCTTACCGCCCTAGGACGACCTCGTATAAATTCGAGTCCATCCGCTAGGTGTTTTTGGATGAGTCAAATTTTGGC
Source organism: Salvia miltiorrhiza (assembly GCF_028751815.1). Lineage (NCBI taxonomy): Eukaryota > Viridiplantae > Streptophyta > Magnoliopsida > Lamiales > Lamiaceae > Salvia > Salvia miltiorrhiza. The sequence goes on along the minus strand of NC_080388.1, from coordinate 20,906,787 downwards.
GCCGTTGCCGGGGAAGGCTTTAGGCATTTGATTGTGTTGCATTGTTTTCCGTGTTTATTTTTGTTTATTTCTTTTGACTCGGTTATTTTCTCCCTCCGGTGCGTTTGATTTGTTTGTTCGTGTTGTGTATGCAAGGACGTAGAAGCTTGAAGAGAAAGCTTGCACCTTACTACGACAACATTCACCGACCACGTGAGGTCCTTTCAAGCCTGGAGAAGGAGTCCGAGTCCAGTTCGAGAAACCTTGTGGAACCACAATCTCGAGTGGGAGACTGTGAAGAGAGAGTCACTTCCAACCCCATTCTGGAAGACTTTGAGGATTCACGCTCAGTTGACTTAGAAGATCCGTTAGAGAACGGCGAAGGGCGTGAGCAAGAAGAAGAAGGAGTTCATCCCAATCCTCACCAAGAAGCCATGGCAGAACGGAACGTACAGTATATGGGGGATTTTTCCAGGCCTGTTATCGGGAACACTAGCACGTCGGCGATAGTGCTTCCCACGGCAGTCCAGAATTATAATCTGAAGCCGAACGACTCAAGCCTGCTGCCGCTCTTTTATGGGATGCCGAGTGAGGATGCTCTACAATTCATCCGGGACTTCTGCACGCAAGTACAGACCTTCCCACTGTTGCAGCTCACCGAGGATCAGTTGAGACTCAAGTGCTTACCCTATGCACTCAAAGACCGGGCGAGGACGTGGTTGTTGTCCCTGCCGCCAAACTCCATAACCACGTGGAGCGAGGCATGTGAGAAGTTCATGCTCAAATATTACCCTAATCACAAGACACAGGAGATTAGGAGCCAAATAATGAACTTCATGCAAGGAGCTGACGAGCCTCTCCACGAGGCTTGGGAGAGATTCCAAGAGCTCCTCCGCCAGTGCCCACAGCACCAGTTAGCACCCGTCATGTTGATGCAGTTCTTCTATGACGGATTGATTCAGACGGCACAGTTTATGGTGGACAGTACAGCAGGGGGCAACATTGCCCGGAAGACAGCTGATGAGCTCAAGGAGATTTTCAACACATTTGCAGCGAGTTCTCAACAGAAATCAGTTAGAGGAAGGAGGGTTGAAGCCAATGCAGTAGCTCCCAACAATGAGCTTCAGAAACAAGTAGCAGATTTGATGAGGCAAGTTCAGCACCTCAAGATGAACCAGGCAGAGGCCCCACTAGTTCACGCGCCACCAGCAGAAGGATGTGGAATATGTGGCGATTTTGGTCATGGAACCAACGCGTGCCATCGCATGGGGGAATTCACACCGGAAGGAGAAACAGAGGTCTATGCTGCTCAGAGCTATCCGGGGAGGCCTCAATTTGAACAGAGGCCCGTGTTTAATCAAGGGCAACAAAATTCCAACTCGGGTTGGAGAGCTCAGCAGCAGAACTACACTCAAGCTTATCAGCAACAGCAGCCCCCGCAGTATCAGCAGTATCAACAGTTTCCTATGCAACAAGGGAATTTTCAGCAGCAGCAGCAGCAATACCAGAATGCTCCCCAGCAGTTTCAGAAGCAAGCTCAACCGCAGAAGCCGTCTCTCGAGGACACCATGCAGTCTTTCATGGAGATGACCAAACAGAACATGGAGTCTCAGAGTGCTACCATCAAGCGCCTCGAGACTACAGTTGGGCAACTTACAGGAGCCCTGAATCAGCTGCAGCAAGAACAGCCAACTGGGAAGTTCCTAAACCAGGACAAACAGTCGCGTCAAGCGCATGCCGTGGCGGTAATCAAGGAAACTACCCCAATAACCACGGGGAAGTGGAGAAGCAAAACCGTGCGAGCAATCAAGGCTACCCAATGCCCCAGTGAGCCACTGCCACCTGTCACTGTTGCACCAGAACAACCACCACCCAAGCAAGGAGATCCAGGTAGCTTTATTTTTGATATTAGCTTAGGTGGGGTTGAAAAGGCCTTAGGAATGCTTGATTTGGGCGCGGCAGTCAATTTGATGCCGCTTGATATTTTCGAGAAGTTGGGAAATAAAGAGCTGAAAGGCACGAATATTAAGATAGAGCTAGCTGACGGCTCCATTAGCAGCCCACGAGGCCTTGTTCAGGATGTAGAGGTGGTTGTGAGGGGGATTAGTGTTTTAGCTGACTTTGTTGTCCTTGATGTGAGGAAAGGGATTAGAGGCGAGAATGGGCACCTCGTGCTACTTGGCCGACCCTTTATGGCTACCACCCATACTCGCATCGATGTGGGTACGGGAACTGTAAGTATGGTAGGGGCAGGTAGAGCGATAACATTCTCTGTTTTTGATAAAAAACCTACTTCCCCCACTTCCTTAATTCAAACTTGCTCTTATGTTGAAACATTTGATGCTTTGGATGAGGATTGCATTATGCAGGAATTCCTTAATAAGTTTCAGGAGGAGGACGAGATTGTGGAGGAATTCCTTGCTACCTTGCAGGATGAGGCTGACATTGAGCAGGAATATCTGGATAAGCTGCACGAGGAAGGTGATATAGAGCAAGGCTTTCTGACTGCCTTGCTACTGGAAGAGAAGTTCGATGAGGTGGTGTCACTCGATCTCCTTGGACGGGTGGAAAGAGGACCATCTCCTGATATGAGCATGGATCGCTCATTTGGAGGACCCGCAACTGCAATTCAAGAAGATGTGTTTACAAGGGCGCTAAGGCAGCTGGAGCTTCAATCGGATTTTGGTTAAGGGTTTCTCTTAGTCGGGCTGGCGACTTAAAAACTAGCGCTGCATGGGAGGCAACCCATGTTTTTCTTGCTTCGTTTTTCTTTCGTTTTGTTTGTGTCTTGTTTTGTTGCTTTTGTTGTTTGGTGCAGGTTGTTGTGTTGGAGACTGCTTGTTCTTTGGACGAGAGAGAGGCAGACATTGTGGGACACTACAGACTCACCACTGGATCGGTATTTAGGGAAGTTTCCTCTTTCACCCCTCTTTTTGTTTGCACTGAGGACAGTGCCAGATTTTAAGTGTGGGGGGGTGTTTGTTGGTATTTGTAAATCCTGTGGGTGTCTTCTTGTTGTGTCCTTGGGCTTTCTTGTGTTGGGGCGAATGGTCCCCTTGCCTTGTTTTCTTGCCTGTTTTTAAGTGCATCGCATGTTGATAGTGGTTCATTGGCGATTCTGGATTGTGTCTGTGTTGTTTGTTATCCTTGTTTTTCTTGATTGATTTGTTCCCAACGAAGTGTAATTAGTTTAAGGTTTTGGTGCAACACCCTGATGAGCAACTCCTGACGTGATTTGTCCGGTAGATGCTAAGGGGAGTGTTTTCAGTGCAATTTCCTAATGTCTGTCTCTGTTTTGAATTGTTTGGTTGGTTGTTGAGTTTCTGATAGTCTGGGTCTCTGCTCCTCTAATGTTTTCATTATGAGCATGGGAAACCACACGAGAACATTTTGGATCACCTCCAAAAGCGCAATCTCGTGAATTATGGCCCATCTATTAAGAGCGAAAATAACTTGACCCAAAAAAAAAAATGATGAGAAGTGTATTGTAAAAAAGTGAAGAATATGAAAAGGAATGAGATATGATTGTAAAGGAAATTGCATTAGGAAATTCACCCTTAGCGGAGAATTGGGTCTGATCGGATTGAGTTGTATCACTTTGTTGTTGCACTTTAAACCTTAGCTTTGAACACTTGATTGGGGGGCATTGATATCTTGAAGGGCTTGGATTGGTTTGTGTTTGCTTGGTGAGAAGAATCGCTTGTGGATTTCCTTTCGATGTTGTGATTGTTGCTTGAGGACAAGCAAGGATTTAAGTGTGGGGGGGTTGTTTAGCCCTATTTTGTGATGAATTCGTGAGTCGTTTTGCTGTGCATTCGAGCATGCTTCGTGTATTTTTGCTCTATCTTTCACGTGCTCGATGACTTTTTGGGTGTACTACTGTCGTGTGCAGGATTCAGGAGTTGATGAGCGGTTTGGCATCATTTCGAGGAAATTTTGGAGTCAGGCTCGCGGCCCCACGGCGCGGGCCGTGCATTGCTTGGAGAGAATTATGCGAAGGGCCCCTACGGCGCCGCCGTCTCACGGCGGCCGCCGCCCCTGTGTAAATCCGGCAGTTACGTTTTTGGGCTTTAAAAGCCGATTTTTAGGGTTTCTTGCACAACTTCCGACCCTAGCAGCCTCCACCTGCGATTTTATGCCTTTTCCCTTAGTTTAGGTAGAGAGAAACATTTTAGATACTTGTGGATTCCGCTAGATCGTTGTTTTCATCGAATCGATTGTAAGTTCTTCATTTTGATTAGTTAACCTTTACAAGCTTTCTTGTTATTGCATTGCCTAGATAATCGAGCACTTAGATAATGATATTTGATTTATGCTTTTGATGTTTTCATCGCCTAGATAATTAGTGTTTATGATTGTTGATTTACTATTGCTTTCTAGATTGCTAGTTAAAACCCTAGGTTTTTGGCTTCCCTGCGTTCTTAATCTGTTTCCTATCTTTCGCCTAGATAGATTTATATGCTTTCTGTTGATTCTGCATTAGATAATTTACAAGCTTTATTTAATTACGCCTAGATTTAAAGAGAGAGTGTCAGACCCAATCTACCCGATTAGAGTGTTTAGGTTTTATTTTTGTTTCTTGTGAGTAGCACAGTTAAAGCCCTGCTAAGCCTTCCTTGAGAGACGACTTGAATCACCTTACCGCCCTAGGACGACCTCGTATAAATTCGAGTCCATCCGCTAGGTGTTTTTGGATGAGTCAGCTCCGTCGGATTTCATAGATGGTGGCGATAATCTCCGGGGAAGAAAAGCTAGGGCACGATTTGGGGCTCCTGGGTTTCAACATCGGCCGCCTCAGGCGACGCAGCGGGGACCGCCGGAATCTTCGTCGCTGACACTGCTCGGCAGATCGGTGGACTCCCCCCATTTTCGATTATTGCTGAAGAAATGAATGTCGAATCCCAGTCGAGTTCCCCTATTTTCTCTCAGATTTATCAAAATTTGGGACGTTGATCAGGGATTTCACTGGAATTCTGAGGTGACGATGGCCGTCGGAAGTTGCCCTTTCGTAAAAATCACAGGAGATCGATAGTAATCCCAAAATCAGAGCAGAGTCAGGGCAAGATCAATCCTGAAATTAGAACAGATGTCGTTGGAAACATTAACGCCATAAGTTTGGTAAAACATGAAATCATCAATGTAAATCATTCTTCTTTAAGCGTGAAAATTCAACTAGAACAGGTAAAGAATGCATATCAGTCCTAATAAAGCTTTCATACAACCAGAGTGTAATTTAGCTCCGACTCCAGTTAATCCAGATTTCATGGTGTTAACTGACAAATATAATTTGAAGCAAAACACCCACGAATATTAATTCATTGCCCAATAATAACTTTCTTTAGCTGCTCCTATCAATCCCCAACGGCCGAAATCTGATATCGAATAGTCCATAAAGTGACACAAAGATCAAGCATATAAAACAAGAGTAACAAGCTCCATGAGCAATTAACAACCCCTTCAAAGATTAATATTAGTCCCACTGCAGACGGGATACATATGTCTAAAAAATATAATCAGAACCCCAATTAACTCAAAACCATATCGGTTTAAGAGAGGAGATAACTTAGCTTTTGATGAAGGAAGAACAATTGCTCTGTTCAGTCGAGCATGCGGCGACGCGGTGAACTTTGCCGGCTCTCAATGGCAGCAAACAACTTCTTGAGTTCCCAGATTCGCAGCGGTTCACATCATGGTTCTCGATCCGTTTCTCTGTGACTCCATGATAGAGCGACTAGTACATGGAGTCCCAATTTGGGGTATTTTTCTGTGGTTTCTCCTAGACAACCAACTGCCAACCCGAGCGCCGCAAAGGCGAGCGATGATCGAAGCAAAAATGGGTCTCCACCGATAATTTTGCTCGAAAAACACAGGAAAATACAAACAACCATCAGGATTTGTCATAATTTATTCGAAATTATTGGAAAATATAGGTGAATTTAAGAGAAATTGGGGGTTTTCCCCTTTGCCCATGATCTGCGAGCTATCATTGCTCCTTGGATCAAGAGATCGGCTGGCAGCATCGGTGAAATCGGTGGTCTGTGCTATTATTCGGCGGTTGAAGCAGGATATTGAGGCTGCGCTGAAGCCAATCTGGTGTATTGGGGACGGACGACGACGAGATTCGATGGAGATTGAGCCCGCTCCCAGCCGTAATTTAGGAGCGGAGACGAGACCCAGCAGTGGTGCGCGGCGGCGCGCAGTTCTTGCGCGGTAGTGATCCCTGCGAGGTGGTGGCATGCGGTTTCTGTTCTGCGGTCTCGATCAAACCCTGCGCTGGACTTGGTCTGGTTTCTTCCCGGCGATGAGAGCTTCGGTGCAGGGTTCTGGTGGTGCCGCTGTTCGCCGAAGCCGGAGACGAAAGGGATTTGAAGCCAGAGCCATAAATTCCCCGGCCGGCGATACGGTGGTTTACGGTGGTACGCGCAGCTCCTGCGCGGCGGTGACGGGCGGCCACGAGGCGACTCCCACCGGCGTTGGAACAGCCCCCTTTTTCTTTTTTATTCTATTTTTCTTCGATTTATCCTTCTTCCCCCCTTTCTTCTTTGAAATTGAAATGATGAACAGTGATTTTGCTTCCATGAACAGTGATTTTCTCGATGAATAGTAACCGGAAAACCATGAATCTCACGCCTTAGCTCCCTTTTTCCACAGACGGCGCCAGTTGGTGAAGCACAGAATCACCAACACCTAAACTAGAAACTAGAAAATAATAAACGGCACACGGATTTACGTGGTTCAGCCATCAAGGCCTACATCCACGGGAGGTTCTTCCTTCGTTTCACTATACTTTGAGAGAGAGTTACATATTACAAGTGTGTTGCTTGAATGAGTTGATCCCCTAGTTTTCCAATAGATGTGCTATTTATAGTTTGTGAGCAAACCCTAATTCTAAAAGCCCACTCATCTAGTTAATTGGGCCCAAAACTCAGTACAATGGTCTTATTCCCGAAGTTGAACTATCATACGTAGCTGCGCAGGAAAGGCACTTTGGTGGCGCTGCTCTGACTGCGCAGCGCTGCCGCGCTGCTTTGGTCTGCGCTGCTCTGGTCTGGCTGCGCAGCTCTGCTGCGCTGTTCTGCTCTGGCTGCGCAGCTCTGCTGCGCTGCTCTGGTTTGGCTGCGCGGCTGCACGGGAAAGCTACTTGGCTGCGCAGGAAGGCACCTTGGCTGCGTGGAAAGGTTTCTGTGTGCAATCATTCTTCACTCCATCTACTTAGGTGGATTTCTTACTCTTTTATCTAAGATATCCAATCGTACCTGCGCTGTTAGTTTCTGTAATAATAATAATAGTAATAATAAGGTAAAATAGGCTTAGATTGCTAAGCACAGCGCTGATGGGAATTACAGTCCTCATCAGAACCATAGCAAGGGAACCCAAGAGGGCAGCCCGGCTATGTTCTTCGTTGTCGTCACTTGTTCTTCGATTTTTGTTAATCGATGTAACTTGTGTTTGTAGGAGCATGCTAGGTTTGTTCTTTGTTTATCATTGTTTTTACCAAGCATGATAGATTGTAGGTTGTACAAATAGATGTACTGTGCGTGAACTTAGAAATGCATATTAGGGTTTTCTTGAGTTTTGTGTTCTAAGTTAAAGTTGAGCATGATAGGTTAAGTTTAAGGTTTTGAGGAGTGTTAGATTGAGAGAGAAGCATGAGTAGGATTTTTTTTGAGTTGCAGAGCATGTAGTAAGTGTTGAACTGTGAGAGTTGGTGCGTGAATTCCAGCTCTGCCGAGCTAGTCAGCTCTGGCAGCGGAATCCAGCTCTGACGAGTGGATTCAGCTCTGCCGGGCGAGTCAGCTCTGGCAGTTGAAGTGCTGTTGAGTTCAGCTCTGGCTATCGAAGTTCAGCTCTGGCCTTGAGTCAGCTCTAGATGTTGAGTCATCTCTGGCAAGTCCGATCTGGCCTTGAAAAGTCAGCTCTGGCAAGTCCGCTCTGGATGTTGAGTCATCTCTGGCAGACGATTTCTCTGGCAGGTGATTTCGCTGGCAGGCGATTCCTCTGGCAGGTGATTTCGCTGGCAGGCGATTCCTCTGGCAGGTGGTTTCGCTGGCAGGCGATTCCTCTGGCAGGTGATTTCTCTGGCAGGCGATTCCTCTGGCAGGCGATTCCTCTGGCAGGCGATTTCTCTGGCAGGCGATTCCTCTGGCATGCGATTCCTCTGGCAGGTGATTTCGCTGGCAGGCGATTTCTCTGGCTTGCGAGTCAGCTCCGGCTGACGAGTTCAGCTCTGGCTGTGAGTCAGTGATAAGTGTTAAGTTTTATTTCCCTTTTTGAGCTTAAGTATAGGAAGTTAGTTTTCTGTTTAATGTTTCTTCTTCTTCTCGATTCTTCATAACAATGAAGGTTCGTTTGGGAAGTGACGACTTGAGAGAGAGAGTGACGTACTTGTTTGCAGAGACGCAACGAGGTGGGGTTTTTACGCTAAAATCAAGATGTTTACGTGTTTGATATTGATGTATGATGTATTGATGTATGAAGCATGATGTATTGACGTATTGATGTATGATGAATGACTAAATGGATGTTAAATTGATGTTTTATTTTCCTTTCAAAGCACGAACTGAAAATATATTTTGAAGTTATTGTATTGCCAAATATTGGAGATTTTAGTATGTTATCTATCTGCATGAGAAATGATATCGGTTCTACGCGAGGTAGAATTAGTGTACACAGTGATCGTGAGTCAGCTTCCAGGTTGGCCGATTGCAGTGCTGCAGAGGGAGGCCTCCCTCTCAGTACATAAGTTAACAGATATGGTACTTACTTGAAAACATAGACTGGCCAGTCAACTTTGAGAAACGAAAATGAATTTAGCAAACATAAGGCTTTAGTTAAATCCCCTTATGCTTTGTTTAAAGGATGGCAATGACAATTTATAGCTTTATAAAGCATGAGATGTGATGTTTTGGCATGTGTTCACTGAGTGCTTTTGTACTCAGCCCTGCATATGTTTTTCTAAAAATGTGCAGGTTGAGCCGGTGTGATGATGGTGTTGCAATGAGCGGAGTTACGGGGTTGTTAATAAATATGTAACCTGTCTAGAATATGTCTTCATACATATGTCTAGCTACTTTTCCGCTGCAGAATACTTTCAGTACATATGTCGTACTTTAAGTTTAAGATGATGTTTTTGTTGATGTAATAACTTGATTAACGTCTTATTAAGTTTTATGTCATCTTTCTTTAATGCTTAATCTGAGTCTTACGTTGTCTTTCATTAGACTGTTTTATTTTGCATTAATGAGTAATAAATGACGAGTCTTATTAAAATGAGTAAGTTTTACGGTTTTAAATGACGCCCCTTTCTTCCCCTTCTTCTTTAACCCCGTCCCTAGTCGTGGATCACTCGGCCTAGCTATCCCTAGCTAGGGCGGGCCGCGACAATATGAAAATACTAAAATAAAAATAAATAACAAAAATTATTAAATTAAGTCCATCCTAGCTTGATTATTCTGATCAGAGATGCAAATATGACTCTAATTTATGCAAACAAATCAATTACAACTAATGAAGATGCTTCACTAATTATTTCTCTAATTGACTGACAACCGTAAGAGGCACTCTATAGATTTAATGAGCCGATAACATTAAATTCTAGAGAAACCCGATTCAAAATCATTAAACTTTAATGCATGATTATTGAATTAAGACTATTTTTTTCCTTGACCCTGATGTGTCAATTTACCACTAATTAAACCTAAACCATGATTACCTATGGCCAATTTAATTGGCTGCATAACTAATTTTAATTTCAATCTACTAATATTTGCAACTATCTAACAGACTGAAATAATTGATAACATTAAACACAAAGAATCACATATATAAAATAAAGTATAAAAAATAAATTAGATCTCATAGAATAATCGCAGTAATACTTTCTTACTTTCTTACTTTCTTAATAGTTGCCGAAATAGAAGAAATTAACTACAACTTATAATAATTAGATTGAGGTTTTATATAAAAGAAGGAAAAAAGAAATAAAAGCCCTTGAAAGCACAAGAACGCAGACTAGGGGCTCGAGACTCGAAAATGAGCTCATCAAACATCAGATAAAAGCAAATTAGCAAAAAACGCAGGACAACATAAAAGCTTCGCTAAAAACCCATTAGCACAAAAACCTAACAATAAGGAAAACCCATGTTGGTGTGGAAGTTGTCCAACTCCATTTTATCCGACCAACGGCCGTTGACGATATTATTCATAGCATGCAAACTAGCATTTATGCTATGATCAACAACAAAGTCCCTCGGCTTATAACTCATTTTCTCCGCATTTCTGAGGCGACCTTTGATGTTATCTTCCGAAGCATGAGGTACGCGCGGACGCTCCATACCCTTCAGAGGGCGGCCCCGTCCACACTTAGGCGGTGCTTGATCAACAAGCATTTGCATCCCTTGACTAATCTGCTCCTCTAACCTCTACTAATACGACTAGCAATATCCCTGCAGCAGGAGTGGACGAATCTTTGCTACCTTCATGCAAGACATCCTTGCTTTTGTCCACGTTCTGCAGAGAAACCTGACATGCAGTTGCAGCCGCAATCTCCCTCTTCATGCCCAAAAACGTCGGGTCAGCTGCCATGTCCTTGAATTGAATGTTCGTAGTCTGATCAAGAGCCGCACCCGCCTCGGCAGGCTGCCGCATGGCCTCCAACAGCTGAGAGTGACAATCCTAATTAAGTTCAAAGGACATAGTCTTCAACTATTCACACTACCGTATAGGAGCAGAATACGGTACTCAAAAGTCGTTTGAAACAACAAGCTCTCTAGCGGCCCTCCAATCTCTCTCCTTGCTCATCCTACACATTTAGAAATACATGCAGGGCTGAGTATAAAATACTCAGTGGACATAAGCCGAAAATAAACAATCTCGCTCTTAGAGCTATAAATTTAACTTGCCATTTATACTTTACACAAGGGTTTTACTCAAAAGAACCTGTGTAAGCAACTGATAAATTATGAGCATCATAAAGTAATGAACGATAGACTACAGTCAAAAATACTTAACATGTAGTACCACTTCTACAACTCATCATCATCAAGGTACTGAGAAGTAGGCCTCCTTCTCAAGTACCGTAACCGGCCGACCAGATAATCAGCTCACAGTCATTTCTGATCGGCCAACCCAGTATACAGCTCACGGTTACCTCTGTGTACACAATCCTGCTTTTGGCAGGACCCGAAATCGTTTCATCCGTAGAGGGTAACGTACAGGCTCGTCGTCATCAAAACTCGGCAAGTTAATTAGTTCAAACATCAATTTATCTCAAATCATTTTTAAAGCTCACAAACATCAACATAATCATCATTTAGAAAACCAGTAATAAGGTTATTAGAAAGTAATGCCCACCTGGAAATCTTAGCTTTGGTTCTCGTACTTTGGAGTGATCTCAATTGCTCCCTCGACTCGTATCTTCAGATATCATCATTAGCGTAGACGGTTCATGTAATAAAATAAACGTCGATCAGACAAATCCTCACTAGGTTCACTGTTCTCATCTTAGTACTACTCTTCGTTTCTCATTGGTTCCTTGTAATTAATTACTCTTATAATAATAATACTTCCTAAATATTCATCGTTTCTACTCTCAACTCATCACCAAATTTTTAAGTCTAAATAGTCTATTAAGGAACAAACTCCTAGATACTCAAACTCAGATAGCATCTAACAATCACATACTTAAAGTTATGGCATTATATCACATTCTTTAATACGTTCTCGAGAATTCACATAATACTAAATGACGCAATTATGTGATTAAAAATCTCAATAAAACCAAATTCGGTTAAGTAAATTAAACTCGGAAAAAGTTTTAATATATATATATATATATATTCTCCATTAGCATTTTTGTGAATTTATACGGTGTATAGTTATCGCCATTAACACATGAAATTATAATAAATCAAAAGTAGGTGTGTTGTGAATGCCCATACTTGACCTCATACCCTCTGTTTTAACTTCAAAGAATAAACTGTTTCATCTCGGACCTCTCCTGGGTTTGGGATTCATACCATTTGAAACCTCTTGAAGTCTAGTTTCATTTAAAAAAAAGTAGGATGAAAAACTCTAAGTGGTTCAGGAGATATGACCATTTTCCTACAGCCTACCATATTCGGCAGTTTTGTGCAACTGTAAGTTTTCATTTTTGAAAAATAGTAGATCTTTTCAAAATGACTTAAAATTTTATGGGTAGCTAACTAACATGTTCATATCATTCATATAAAAATTTGGAAATCAAAACTCAGGGGATACTACTGAAACGGGTGACTCTAGTATCTGTTTCCTCCAAACTTTCGGTAGAAAGTTGCAGTTGGTGATTAATATATTAAAAGGGTATTAAAAGATGTCCAAATGACTTCAAATTTTACATGAACGTTCCTAACACTTATATATACTTACCATAAAATTTTTAAGAGTTTTAGGTATCAATAACCCCGTCGAATTACATCAAGTCAGTAGCTTTTTAAGCTAGTCATATTAATTCATCAATTAGTTAATCTTAAGCATATAGCCAAGTATACCCCATTTCCCATCAAACCAATTCATGATAATCTTTATCAATCATCTCTAATCATCATTTTAATCCATCAACTATCATACCTACAATCTCATAAGCTCATTTTCATACTCAAATCCTCACTTTCTTCATGAACTTCAAATTTCCAAACATCACTCAAACTAACACCTTCAATAATCCATATACCAAAATAAATCCATGCTTTTCATGCAAAAGATTAATAAATAAAATCTTAATAGCATGAATACACTCTCCACTTAAGGTTAGAAGATGAAAAATTTTAGAAGACTTCCAACCCTATTTTTTTTTTCGAAAAATTTGAAGAGAAGATTAGGTGATGTTTTCATGCTTTAATCCTCCATCTACATGTTTATCAAGCTTAAATATAAGTAGATTCTTGTGATTAGAAGCTTACTCTATGATTTTTGAAGAGGAAAGTATAGCTCCTTCTTCTTGAACCAAGCTTTCAACCTCAAACTAGCTTTTGATACAAAGATATATGTAGACTTTGAGTTTGATTTAGTAGATGATTATGGTGTAGTTTTAGCTTGTGCAGTTTTTTTTATTTTATTTACTTACTCTATAATGGTGGTGGATGAAAAAAAAAGTTGGCAGAGAAGAGAGAGGAAAGGGACGTCTGCTATGAGGGATGAAAGAGAAAGGAGATGTTTTATTTAATCTCATTTACTTAGCCACCAAGTATTTGATATATAACACATGCTTAATTATCCACTTGCACAAAATATCTTATCCATTAGCTTTCTTTATCCACTTGCTTTGACTCTCATTTCTAAGTCAGTTCTGCACACTAATCTTGGTGACAGAGCTGTGAAAACTCGGCAGACAGAGCTGCTTTAGCTCGGATTCAGCTCTGATATCAAAGCATAGCAGAGCTCAACTTCAGCTCTGCGACCATAGCAGAGCAGAGCTCGACTTCAGCTCTGCTGTCAGAGCAGAGCAGAGCTCGGTTCAGCTCTGCTTATCAGAGCAGAGCATAGCTCGGGTTTTAGCTCTGCTATCAGAGCAGAGCAGAGCAGAGCTCGGTTCTTCAGCTCTGTTGACAGAGCAGAGCAGAGCAGAGCAGAGCTCGGGTTTTAGCTCTGCTATCAGAGCAGAGCTCGGTTCTTCAGCTCTGTTGACAGAGCAGAGCAGAGCTCGATTTTCAGCTCTGCTGACAGAGCAGAGCAGAGCTCGGTTTTTCAACTCTGCTGTCAGAGCAGAGCACAACTCAGTTTTCAGCTCTGCTTCCAAAGCAGAGCAGAGCTTGATTTCAGCTCTGCTGTCAGAGTAGAGCAGAGCTCGATTTCAGCTCTGCTTCCAAAGCAGAGCTCGACTCAACTTCAGCTCTGCTACTAGAGCAGAGCAGAGCTCGATTTCAGCTCTGCTTCCACAGCAGAGTAGAGCTCGATTTCAGCTCTGCTCCCAGAGCAGAGCTCGGCTAAACTTCAGCTCTGCTACCAGAGCAGAGCAGAGCTCGATTTCAGCTCTGCTTCCAGAGCAGAGCTCGGCTATGCCAGAGCTGCAACAACTATCAACAGAAAAGAAAATTATAAATTTAACCTTGTTCAACCAGTATCTCTATAAACCCTTGTAGAGGCTAAAATCTACAATTGATGTTGACGTCTGCACGTCCGGATAGATTGGGCACTAGCAACCTGTCAACACAAGAACACGTAAGAGTCCTAGGTTGAGCACCGGGTGGGGGTGTCGACCGTAGAGCCTCCGACGCTCAAGTCAGTAGCGGAATAGTAAAATAAAATGATAAGCGAATTGAAATGAGAGAAAGGCAGGCTGGAGTGTGCGGTTACTCCAGGCTGTAAGCGGCGTCGGAGGGTGGAAACGGTGACAGTGTGTTGTCATAATGGAATATGGGAGGCGGAGGTAGGCCAAGTTGGCTAGGCGGCGGAGTAGAGAGAATTCAAGGAGTCGATAGCAAGTAAGATTTTTTTGTGTCCTTGTGACCTAGTCGGTCGGTCTATATAAAGGGCAGCCAGCCGCTAGGGTTTTACAAGCTGACCTTATCCGTCCACGCCTTCCACTTCCAAGTTGTTGCGATTTGGACGGGATCATAAAGATTCACCCTTTGACTGTGTCAGCTTGGCGAAAGATATTTCTTAGGGTTGATGGCTAGGTCATGTGACTTCGTCAACAAGGTGGGCGGTAACCCTTGGGCCGGATGTGATACCTCCGGTCTGGTTATCGATTCAAGTTGATCTATAGCTGTTTGGGCTAGATGGACCAATATGTTTGACTGACTGGGCCTTTTAGGGTCGTGCCAGATTGGCGAGCTAGCTTGGCGGATTGACTTGATGGGCCAGGCTGAGTGCGAATTATTCAGCCTGACGGTTCAGACAGGTTGGTCTTGAAGTGAAGTATTCAACCTGGGTCAATCCAGTTAGGCCTTTCTAATTTGACTTATCGGGCTGGGCTAACAAGTTTTCTTAAGTAATTGAACTATCATCGTTATCGACCCAAGTTGGTCCGAAGCTTGTCGGACTGGATGGACCGGGTTGCTTGACTCATTGGTCAGCTTGAGATGTTAATTGGGCTTGAGCCATGTTGACGAATTTTGCCCACTACAACCCTTATTCTCTCAAAGTATTTCATTCACTAGTTTCATCATCAAAATACAATAACTCAATCTATTAGGATATCTCATCTCGTCATATGCTATTGTTTATATCTCAGTGCTCTTAATAATAAATCTTTCAATAATTATAATAATGAGGAAAAAGGCGGGGTGTTACACGTCCATACCCCAAGCAAGTGAAGATAACTCCTTATAGGGGTCGAAATAGCGCATCCATTCCCTTACTCTTAAGGTGTCTTTCGAAAGGTCCCATGTCAGTTTACGTTTGGCCGCAGTCTTCTCCTCCTGAGAGCGGAACCTTATGGAAAAGAAACTTTTTCCCATAGGGACTAATTGCCACTGGTCGACGGGCCGCCAAATGGAGTGAAGTTCGTTATTAAGGTCAATCGTCGTCCTCGGCTTATCACCTTTTCAGAGAATGAGCCTTCTGATCAAAGCATATTTGAATTCATGCAATCAAAACTAGAATGATTCCTGAGAGATAGTAATGGAGACTACCTCCCATTTCTTCTCAGGGTGCAACGACGTAAACCGATGCACCAAGACATCCGACTTCCTCACGATATTAGTCTTAGATATATGCGCATAAGATTTCCGAGCAGCATCTGCTGCATCTTAAGACTGAGTATCGTGCATCGGAGGATTGAGTGCTGCGTTATCAGACGATCTGACATCCATCAAATGAGCATCAGAGGTAGGGATCGCGGTGCTTCCTGAATTAACCATCTTTCCACGCCCATGAAGAGCTAGGGTTCAGGAACGACCTTAGCAATAGGCGATAGAGAGCGCCAATGAAGATTGAAATTAGACGAGACTTTTGGTAAATTCAGCCCAGAGTTACGCGGAGTGATCGTCACGACCGGGATGGACGACGGTGTCTGAAGTTTTTCTGTCGAAAACGAGGGTTCCACCCCTACTATAGCAGAGGGCGAGGCAGAGCTGCTGTAGGTTCCATGGTGGACCAAAGCAAAGGGGGGTGTGGGGTTGGAAGAAATCATGGTGGTTGTCGGAGGGGGGCCCAGAATCGGCGTCGGCAGCTGCATGGCGGCGCTAGGGTTAGGGGGTATCATCCATTTCTCATGTCACAATTCAACTACAACTTATAATAAAATAAATGGTTAATTGCCTCTAAATTCATAAACTATGGTCAATTTTTATTTTCTTTCCTCAAACTTTGAACTTCCTATTAAAAACCATCAACTATCGATTTTTCCCAATTTTCCCATCAAACGCATTTTCGGCTAAAATCGAGCACACATGGAGCCGGATTTTGCCGATGTGGACACGCCAGTAATTACTAAAATGCCATAGTTGTTTATCCCATAGAAATGGCGCCATTTCTTGTGCATTTTTCCTGAAATAAAATTACGGTTCATCTCTCAAACCCTCCATGTTGGGTCCCGGATGGTCACTGAACTGGTGTTTGGGGGGGATTACACTAGTAGGTTGTTTTTCGAATATCTTTTGTATAACTGAAGTGAGTATTGACTGATACTAAAGGATGTGGACTAAAGTCAACAATCAAATAAAGTTTCAGTTAAAATAGGGGTGTTGACTGATACTGAAATAACTTGAGTATTTTTATTTCAGTTTGGCACAAGGCTTTAACTGATAATCCACGTAAGATTTCAGTCTAGATTTTGAAATCAGATAAGTGTTATGAATCTTACTGATTATCCAAGGATTTATCAGTTAGACTAATAACACCAGCAACGGAAAATAAACTTAAGAAATAGCCTTTGTGATTAGCACTTTGTCAGATTTTAAGTTTCTCTTTGCGATTAATCAGTTTCAGTGTAATAAAGTGTTTATGCACAAATAAGAAAGGTAAATACTGAAAGCGATAAGCAACACAAGATTTTTACGTGGCTCGGAACAAGTTCCTTCATCCATGGTCAGTTGATCACACTGATAATCACTCTGGGCTTGTGCTTACGGGTGCACAACAAACCTTCAACTGAAATAAGGTTTCAGTGCCAATACATTGGATTGGACTTCTCGTCTCCTTTTCAGCTCGCGGTTGCAAGGACTACACTTGTCTTGCTTGCGGGGGCTAAGAACTCTTGAGTTCAGACCACTGTCTCGAACTCTAAACTCTATTTTCGCTCGATTGAAAAGGGGTTCGAAATACTAACTAGATTACAGAGAATAAGCTCTTTGTAATCAAGGACTTAGGCTAGGGATTTTACAAAGGATTTGCCTAAGGGTGTAAGAGAATTTTTGTAATCAGTAGACTGATTTGATCTTTGGATATTCTTTTCTTCGATTCAAACTTTGAAAGTAGTAGAAAGGCTGAGTTGCAATTTTGGTAGAGGTTCAACTTAAGTGTTCGAATCGGTGAAGATTCAAGTTGTTGCTCGAGCTCTATTTATAGGCGAAGTCTTGAATAGATCTGTTGGCAAGATGGTCTTCAAGAATTCGGCCGTTGTGAGATAGATTTGAATTTTAGCTGAGGCTTCAATCTTCGAGGTTCCTGATTTGGTGAGGAATGGCGTCTCTAGGCGCAGAAGCATGGTGCTTCTGAAAAGTTAGCACCAAAAAGGAATGCTCTGCTCAGGAAATGACGATCTTCAAAATCACTGCATTTAATGCAGGTGTACTTGGTGTATACATGACTTCCTTTTAATTTAAGGTCTTCAGTCCGAGGAAGAATGTCAACTGATACTTGACTTAAGTATCAGTCCGCTAATTCCACGTGACCAACATTAGTTATTCAGTTATAACTTAATCTCCATTGAAGTCTTCGTCCATTAAATACATCAGTATTTGATTTTAGTCTTTTCAGATGCGATCTTCAGTCTTCAAAACTTCAGTATTTGACTTTAGTCTTTTCAAATGCAATCTTCAGTCTTCAAACTTCAGTCCGACGGTCTTCAGTCTTCAGATCTTCAGTCTAACTAGATAACTTGAACTCTAACACTTGAGTTCGAAAAGTTCTAGTCTACTAAGAGAAAATCTAAGAGTTTTGGTATCATCAAAACTAGGGCTAGGATATTTCATTAATTTCCCAACACTCCATTACAAAATCCTACACTAGTCTACTGATTATTGCAAGAATTGAACAAACTATCTTGGGCATTTTGGTAAGTTGAAGATTTCACAGGTGTTGATGGCGCGTAATTCAACAATGGGTAACACGACCAAAAATCACGGTTGGGACATAAATTCGAAGAAGATGTGTAATTGTTCATTGCCTACAGTAATTTTGACGTGAAGGACGTCGACTTGTAATTTTTTAAACCCCGTGGAAGATGAAACGGTTCATCAAAGTTCAAACCGTGAAATCACAAACGAAAGGAGATTTCATAGTGATTTCTCTTCCATTGGGGCTGGGTGACCGAAGACGAGGGTTCAAGCTACGTGATCAACGATTGAATCACAATAATGAGTGAAAGGTATGTTCTTAAGTTCTGTAATTCACTATAAATTTGTTGGTAGTTGTTTTTCTTGTTGTGGCCGTGTCCAATGAAGTGTCATTAACTATATGTTTGAGTGAAAAATAATTTTTGATAATGGATTTTGGAGTTAGAATGTGAATGATTGCATGTTGCATTTGTATTGGGCAAATCGACAACAATAGTACGTCACTTGAGTCGTATTCCTTTTTGGGTTGTCCCACCGAGCTTGAGTCGTTTCCTTTTTTGGCAAAGATTAGGTAATTTAAAACACTAATTAATAAAATTAATTGCACCCCTTATTTTTCTTTAATCATCCCAAATAACCCTCATTTCTCATGTTAGGTCCGGAGGGTCTCGAATAGGTGTATGGGGGGGGGGAATACACCTATGGGCTATTTTTCTCCTCTAAAATAGAAGGATCTCAAGATAGAGATCAAAATGAAACTTTACAAGCAAACTAAGACACCTGTTAACATAAAGGAGTTTTGACCAAACAGGGTTGACGACTGATACTGAAATACTCTTCAGTAAGGAGTTATCAGTTAAGTCACTGGAACTTAACTGATGCACGTTAAGGCTTCAGTCGAGTTTGCTAAGACAGAGATGTTACAAGTCTTCCTGACTATCAGAGGATAGATCAGTCAGACTGATAACATACGCAGCGAAAATAACTTTGTTTCGTAATAGCCTCGGTTGAGCACGTTGTTAATCTTAGGTTTCTCTTTGCAGTTAATTAGAATTCAGTTTATCAAATGTAAGAACACAAGTATGAATGTAAAACTGAAAGCTGTAAATAACACAGAGAATTTTACATGGTTCGGAAAACACTTCCTACATCCACGGTCGGTTGATCAGACCAACAATCCACTCTGCAAGTGCTTAACTGGTGCACTGCAAACCAATCCGTGTGCTTAGCCGGGTGCACACAATCGAAACAATTGAAGATCCACTCTTCAGTACCAACACTTCACTCGCGTTGGATTTCTCACTCCTAGCACGACCTACACTAGGATCTCACGGAGTCAGAGTACCTTCCTGAACTCCTTTTCACTCAAACACTCGATTCAGTATCTCGAAAGGAGGTTTGAAATCTTGCCAACTAAACTTCAAAGAACAAGTTCTTTGGAGCTAGTTTGACCTAGGCTTCTGGATGAACAGAGGTTTGCCTAAGATCTAAGATAATGTGTGTAATCAGCAGTGACTGATTTTTGGCTTTGAAATTCTTTTCTTCGATTCAAGCTTTGGTGAGGTTAAGCTTTGGCTGAGAAACTATTTTGGCAGAGTTTCAGCTTATGTCGTTGAATCGGTGAAGATTGAAGTGATCCTCGAGCGCTATTTATAGGAGAGGTCTTGAATAGATCCGTTAGCGGAGAACGTCTTCAAGATTTCTTCCGTTGGAGAGCTTTTCGAATTTGGGCTGAGGCTTCAATCTTCAAGGTTCCTTGTTTGGTGAGAACGGCTATGTTGAAGAGCAGGAGATGTGACGTCTCTGATAAAGTAGCCACCAAATAGGAATGACCTCTGCAGAGAGGGATGATCCTGAGATCTCTGCATTTAATGCGGCTGTACTTTTTAAGTACGTGGCTTCCTTTGAACGTTGGAGATTCAGTCCGAGGAAGAATGTTTAACTGATACTTGACTTTAGTATCAGTCCGCTGAATCCACGTGGCACGCATTAAGTAATCAGTTCCGAATTGATTCTTGAACTGATACTTCAGTTGGTACTTCAATCCTTCGTCCTTCAGTCTTCAGTCTTCAGTCTTCAGTCTTCAGAACCGCTAATTAAACTAGAAACGAACTCTAACACTTGAGTTCAAAAGGTTCTAGTCTATTACAATTAAGTCCTATGGATTTTGGTATCATCAAAACAAGGATTAGGATATTCCATAAATTTCCCAACATCTCAAAAAATCGAAATATTTTCACAACCATACATAAATAATTTAAATTTTAAAATAATTTAATTAATTTAAATTTATATTTAAAATAAAACATAATTAAAATTATTTTATTATTTTATTATTTTAACATAAAGCATAATTAAAATAATTTTAAGATTTTAATTAATTTTATTATTTTAATTATATTTAAGATTTAATTAATTTAAATTTTATATTTAAAATAATTTTATTATTTTATATTTTAATTAAGTTTATTATTTTAATTAAATTTCAGATTTAATTAATTTAAATTTTATATTTAAAATAATTAATTATATAAATAACTAATTAACCACAAATTTACAAAATACCTAAATAACCGGCCCAGAGAACACCAACGGCGGTTGAGAGACAAAGGGAAAGGACGCCGCCGCTGCCGGTGGAGGTCGGGAAATGGAGGAGTGGTCGGAGCTTGTGTGGTTGTGGGCGGATTTCATTTTCTCACAGAAAGAGACGAGTGGACTTGGGGGGTGAGCGGCCGGCGGCGGCAGGCAACGCCACCGTCGCCGGAGATGGAAGAAGGGGGGACGGCGGCTGCTGGGCGTAGCAGCCGTGTGTGTGTGTGTGTGTAGGTGTGTTTAAATAGAAGAGAGTTTGGGCCATGCCCTAATTAGTTTGGGCTCACTTCTGGGCTGCTAATTTATATAATGAGTGGGCCGATTTAATTGAATTTTGGGCCTCAGATTTGTTTAAAACTTGGCCTTTATTAATTATTTATTTTGGGCTTGTGCATTTAATTGTTTGGGCTTTTAATATTTAATTGACTGGGCTGTCTTATTTAATTATTGGGTTATACTTTTATTTTAAAATATTGGACTTATTTAATTCAATTATTTATTTACTTAAGTTCAAATTATTTTATTAATTGAACCTTGTATTTGGGTTTGATTAATTTATTATTTTAAAGAGTGATGCATAATAACATTATATTGTATTTATTATTATGTGCATATTTAAAGCAATTACTTATCATACATTTCAAACATGGAATTAAATTGCATTTACTTTATGCAATAAAAGTATTTATAATTTAATTGGTTTTAAATATAAATCTAATTATTAAAGAAAATCAAGTAAGGATATTGTAGGTGTCCTTAACTCAAAAATTTTAGTTTTTGACTATTTATTAAATTCTGAAAACCCGGCGTGATGAATCATAGTAGTTAAGCACACTCACTAAGCCTTTAAGTTAGCATCACGAGACCTATTAAGAATATAATTTCTTGTAGGCTTTATGGACCAAGGGGATTAGCGTTGCTTTCCCGAGATGAATTTATGTGATTATGATGTTCAGGCTTTGCCTATCCAGGTGAGCTTTATTTTACATACAACTTATCTTGAGTTATATAAGCTCTGATATTTCATGAAAGTTATCTGTTTATCCAATATAAATATTTTTATGTGCGTTCTGTAATTGTTTAAGGCTCGCTTAAACATCTATCGAGATTCTCATTTGGTCTAACACGCTAAATGAGGATTGTGTACACAAGGTTAGTGGCTCGATGGGTAGATCGCCATCGTGCACTAACAGATTAAGAACGTTATAAGGATGGGTGCTTGCCTGAAGGTTATCCGAAGCACAGTTAAGATTATTGGATCTGCGTGGGTGTGTCCAGAGATCAATAACAGATTTTTGGATCTGACAAGGTGTGTCCCGAGATCAGTGAATGGGGAAAAGAAAACGAGTAACAATCGAACGTACATGGCGCGCCACTCAATAAGAAAAGTTTTATCATGTTTAGAAGTGGATTTCTGTTTTAAAACCTTCTGAGTTATGATTGTGATATTGGATAAACTGCCTTGATTATTTCATAAAATATTTTAGAAACTCATGCCCAATGAGTACATTAGTACTCAGCCCAAATTATTTTCAAATGTTTTCAGGTTGATCGGTTGATGCAGACGGGGCTGAGCTGAGGCTAAGCAGCACAATGTCTTTTGCTTCCGCTAATGACTAGCTTGTCATCTCGTCTTTTAAATTCCCTAAACTGAGAATTTCTATTATGTGATACAATATTATCTCGTTGGGCTTAGACTCTTAACCCATATTTCTATTAATGAAGCTATCATTAAATATGATCAGAGTCACGAAACTAAACTTATGCGATCCTGAGTGTGATTATTGTCATTTGACTGGCTTCTCTTAATGCCTTTCATTTTATTTCCTTTCATTTTATTTCTTTGGATTATGAATACCCAATTTGACGGGTAGATTGTCAAGTTTATTCTGCTCAATTGAGTCTTTTCATTATTTTCATAATTTTTTTTGTCTTGCGGAAGTCGGGTCGTTACAAATCATCTCCAACAAACCTCATTTTCAATCTCCACACAGACCCATGTTATTGGGAATATTTGGTTGTTCCCGTCATTTCCTACTGTAGTTAACAATATTTCCCCTAAATATGTCTTTAAGAAGCACCCATCTAGACCTACAATCGGTCTACAACTTTTCTTAAACCCTTTTATCAGTGGACTATGACCCAAGTAAATGTCCCTTCCTTATCCACTCTTCTAAGCTCATCCAAATACTTAGTAAGTGAAGCATAATGTTCCTCCACCGTGCCTCTAACAAGCTCTCTTGCAATGTTTCTCGCTTTGTATAATCTGTCTTTGGGTACACTGACCTTGAACCTACAGAGTATGTCACCCTTTAACTCATTTACAGACCAGTTCATGTTCACTCTAAACATTTCCAAGTACCTATTTGCTATCCAATTAGATGTTAATAGTTTATTACATAAGGCAGTAGGGCAAGTATGTACCGCAACATAGGACTTCACCCTGAATGACTTATCTGCCCTCACAATGCTTGCATACACTCTCCACTTACAGCCCCCCCTTCACACATATAGCCTCACACTGCACAACACTCACCCTCTTGAAGTGAATATATTTCCCATTTTCTATAACCCATGTTCTAAGTGCCTTCCTACACTGGTATCCACTCTCAAATCGTATCCCTAACTCAATCATAAGGTCTTTGTATTTACATTTAAGATCATAGACAATCCTAGGCCTTTTGATTTTTACAGCCTCACCCCCATCTTCAGTTTTAGAAGTGTATACCTCACCATCACTCTCAGCATATTCAGATAAAGCATCTTCCTCACTTTCTTTTTCATTAGGCATTACATAATTTTCTATATAATCAAACATTTCATCATCATTCATATTAGCATTAACTTCTACACTATCATTATCCTCTTAATTCTCCTCACCCTCATCACTACCATCTTCTTCATCCCTACCCTCTGAATTTCCATCATTCTCATCACTACCCTCTGAATTTCCCTCACCCTTCTCACTGCCATCTGCCTCAATACCACCCTCATCAAATCCTCTACCACACTTTTACCCTTGTAATCTATAGGTTGTGATTTACTACCTTTATCGAGAGTACCTGTAAATCCCTCTACCACAGTTTTACTACCCTCACTGGGAGTTCCTGTAGACCTTCTACCCCCATCGACAAAGACATGCAGAGATCTCAGATTAAATGTTAAAAAAAGTTAACATATCCATAACCTCCTTATCACTTCTTATTATCCTGAATGCATTTTTGTTAGGAATTTGGTAATGCAATTTATCCCAACTTACAAATCCTGATTTCTCCACTAATCCTACAAGGTCAAAGTGCCCAAATATGTCGGGGTCTAAGTCATAGTACCCATCGAATTTATCATCTTTAATTCAACAGAAAGCATGATGATGAACAAATACAGCAAACGTATCACTGCACAATAAAATCGCAAACATGGGAGTTCAGTTGAGTGCTTAACCCAAAAACCCTAATGGTAATTGTGATTAGCATTAAAAAATCATGTTTTACTATTATCAAACTATTAAAAATCTGAAAGATTAGCCTCAGTTCATTTTTTATTCGAACACCGTCACCAAAACTAAAAAGGTTAAAACTAAGGGGACCCACCTGTTCCCCATCAGCATCACAGCTTTACACCGCCACACCTTCCTTGCTCGTGTTGTCCTTGTCGCACACTGAAGCAATTCTTGGATCAATCAACAAAATCACACTTTGTAGTGATAATAGGGTTTATAAGCAGAAAAAGTGAAGAACTTGAATGTGACTTTTTTCGTTTCTAACTCTTAAACCGTATAAAGTATTCTAATTAAGATTTGGGGAGATTAGTTAGCAATGAAACGGTGTCGTTTCATTCTGATAAAGCAAAAAAAAAATATTAACATAAAATCATGTCAGAATCGATTTTGCCACATAGGAGACACGTCAGTTTCAATTTGGCCGGAGCTTTTCGCCGGGGAAAAAATCAGACTAAATTATAAATTGATAGATTTAGCAGTCAAAATTTGGGGTCATGTTAAATACCAAAAAATGAAAATTCCACATGGATTTAGCGAATATTAACCCATGATTAAAATGGGCCCAAAATTCGTGTATTTGAGCGTCAATAACCCTTAATAACTCATCAAAAATAGAATATATCATTAAAAAGTGAAAAAAAAAATCATTAAATATTAAAAGATTGAATGATTAGTGAGTTGTCTTGTAACTATTAAACATGATGTTATCTTCTTCTTTTTATTATCTACTTTTTCAAAAAATATGCCCCTTACTTTCGGACAGTATCGTCGACTCGTCGTGTTTCATGGGATTGTCAAAAGTATGGAAACTAGGCTGTCACGAAAAAAGAAGGTAAGATTCATTGCTTGATTTGCTAATCTTTCATTATACATAAAGGAACTATTTAACAAAACACAAAATGGTACGGAGTTTATTTGTGCTTTCCTTTTAAACAAGGGAGTCCTCTGATTTCGATTTTTGTAACATTCAATATAGAGACTGTATCCTGTATTAGATTTTGTGTGAGCACACTCAGTCAATACTAATCTATAAATTAAAGCAAAATAAATCATATCCTACATGGGGTAAACTTATTTTAAAGAGCTTATAAAATATATAATAATTTTTTAATAGCTTGTCAAGTTACAGAGAAAAAAAAATTGTTAGAAAAAAGATTAAAGAGAAATAATTTAAAAGGACATATGATGAAAATAACAAATCATGCATAATTAAAGAATAAATGTTATAAAATTATAAAAAAAGTAAGTAGGGAAATGAAATTATTTTTTGACTCAGTCGTAGAAACTGAGAACATCAAAACTCGGAAAAAGCGACAATGAAACAAAGACGGAACATATTCATAACTTGTGCCCAACTCCTAAAACCATGCTGTAACAGAATAAATAAAGCTCCGCTATCTATTAATTCATTCAAACAGCATAGACTTATTTATATGATATCAAAGAATAACACAACTCAAAATCCAAAATGACGAACATACCCCTACTCGTCGCACTCGCGGCGCTGCTCTCCCCTCTCCTCGCCACCGCGCACGACTGCAGCCAAGACTTCCGAGCAGAAGCCGAGAAAATGATGCCGAACTCCACGCGAATCCAGAGCTGCCGGCGGAAGACTCTGGCGGCCGAATTGGCGTGGAGCTTCGACAGGGCGTCCCGAGGGCTCCACGTGGCCTTCGGGGCACAGCTGAGGCGCGAAGACACGGGTTGGCTCGCCTGGGGCGTAAACCCAGGCGGGCCCCACATGGACGGCACGCGGGCCGTCATCGGCATCAAGCAACGGAACGGCTCGTACGGATGCCACAAGTACAACGTCACCGCCGCCACCAAGTCCCGGAGGTGCCCGTTGGTACCGGCGGACGACATCGATATCGGGGTCGAGTTCAGTAGTTATCGAATGGAGTACGTTCCGCGGCTTGATTATCACGTGATTGTGGCGACGGTTGTGCTGCCGGAGAAGGAGTTCAACAGCTTGGAGACACACGTTGTGTGGCAGATTGGTGAGCATATCAACGGAAATGAGCCGTTGATGCACCCAAAATCTCTCAACAACTTCGACAGCACTGAGACTCTTGATCTTCAATCCGTCAAAATTATTAGCTACACTCGCCATCGACGTTTTAAACTAAGAATAGTAAGTTTAATCTAACTCAATATTTTGCATCTTTCACTTTGCGTAAATTTAAGGTTATTTTTTGTAAATACATGAATTATCTCGCTCATCTTCAGAACTGCACATAAGTTTTCAATATAGTATATATTTATCACACAATATATGAAATTTTTAATTTGTTTAAATTTTATCACAGACTGAAATTCTCCAGAAACAAAACTAACGTGGATGTTAGAATCTGCTTGCATATTTGACTTTGAGGGTGTTTTATTTGACTGAGCTTATTATTTCTTTGACTTGGGAGAGTTGGAGAGGGGGAGCAGTGGGGTTTGACTGAGCTTATTATTAAGTATTTAAAACAGGTTATAAATTTCTTTAAAGTACCTAACAAAATAAATTCTTAAACAACTTATAATCTCTAAAAATAAGCTATAATAGCTTATAAGCTCTTTTACTCCAATTTATTTTTTCATAATCTTATATAATAATTATTTTATATATATTATTCAACTATAATTTTATATTTTCATCATATACCTTCTCAAGTTAATTTTTTTCTCTAAAAAATATTTTCTCTTTCTAACTAGAAACTCTCTCTAACTTATAAGCTCAATTATCCAAATACTTTGATATCTTATAAGCTCTTGAAACATTTTAAAAACTCTAAAAATTTATAAACTCTTTGATATAATTTGATGTAAGTCATAGAAATTACTTGAATGTACAATATATATATATATCCTTGCTAACTTTTGCATGGCATTGGAGGTTCATGGGGTGCTAAACATAGTGGGATGGGGGACGCTACTGCCGAGTGGCGCAATAGTGGCAAGGTATATGCGGATATTTCCAAAGCCATGTGTACGGTGGTACGACGTCCACGTCAGCTGTCAGACTACCGGATACATCATTGGTTCCAGTGGGTGGGCCCTGGGGCTATGGCTTGGAAAGGCTTCCCAAAACTATAAGTTCAATATCCATAATACCGCTGGACTCATTATTTTTATTCTCTCAACCATACAGGTAAAAAAGAATATTACATGAATGTTCTGATTTGAAGATGGCATAAATTGGATTATATTGCAGATGTTGGCGTGGAGGTTAAGGCCGGCCCCCGACGATGGGTACAGAACGTATTGGAATATGTATCATCATTTTTTAGGGTATGCGATTATGGCGTTGATATCGTTCAACATATTTTTGGGGATTAAGATTTTGGAGCCAGAGCATGTGTGGAAATGGGCTTATATTGGAGTCCTTGGAGGCTTGGGAAGTGTGGCTCTTTCATTTGAACTTTTGGGTTGGACTAAATTTCTTATTGAAAAAAGCTCCTCATCTAAACCAACATGATCCCCTTCCCTTTTTATATATATTCTCTTCATTTTTGTTTGTATTAATCTTTTGGGTGATGCTGTGTTTCACTAGCGTATCAAGTATGGTCTCTATTGGAAGGACAGAAAAACTATGAAAATATGCATAGCGTGTTACCGGCTAGCTTGTAATTAAATATTGAAGCTCGATTATTTGAATTATACTTATCATGTTTCGTATTACATGTGCAGTGTTCAACTATCATTTGTCTTAATTAACAATATAGTTCTTACCTTTAAAACTCAAAAGTAATATGTCATGTTATTGGATTAGGTGTAAATAAGTTACTAATTCATGTATAAGAACAACATCGATTATTTACCACTTAATTCCCAAACTACACAAACATAAAGTTTGTGCATTTAGAGAAAAAAAAATGATAATTCGTGTGTAAAACTCGAAATGATCAAGAGTTTCTGTATTATAAGGAAAGTGGTAGTGTATCCCGTGCATATCAGATGGGATCTTCTGTTCCACAATTTAGTGTGCACCACTCTTACTTTGTTATAATTTTTAATTATATTTTCTTCAATTTTAATTTATTATGATTTAATATAATTAAAAGTTACTTAACAAGGGTTCACTCATCCAATTTGGATTTATAATTATTATTTTATATTTATTTCAATAAATAATTGATCATTTGGGTTCATTAATTCAAAGTTAGGGTATACAATTTTTTAAAATTTCAATTTTTAGTGATAAATATTAATTAGAGTTCATAATATAATAATATTTTTTATTTTTATAAAAAAAATTATAAAATAAATAAATTAAGAGTGGTGCACGATGGTAAACACTAAATTGTGGGACAGAGGATCCCATCTAGTGCCATGCATGCATATGTTAAATAATTGTAAAAGAAATTATATAACGATATAATAATAAAAAATTAACAAAAATATATAATTCCAACTTACATTCCATTCCATAATAACTAATTTAGAATAACTTCATTGCTTAAATACGTCTTTGTACCGTGTGCACAATAAAAAAAATATTTGTAATGTTATTGTTAGAAACTTTGTTAATAAATAATGGTGTGATAAATTTATTGGAATTTGTCGAGACTTAACTATATATTTGAAATCTACGTCTCGAACACATAGATATGATGTCTTTTTGTTGGGAACTTAGTGAAATATTCTTACCCTAGTTTTGATGATACCAAAATCCTTAAGTTTTCTTTGTAATAGACTAGAACTTTTCGAACTCAAGTGTTGGAGTTCTTTTTCTAGTTTAGCTAGTGTTCTGAAGACTGAAGACTGAAGAGCTCGACTGAAGTTGCGTTTAAAGGCAGAGTCAAACACTGATGTTTGATTGATCGAGTTTATCACCTAAAGGATTAGTTACGACTGATTCATTTATGCAGGCCACGTGGATTTAACGGACTGATAGTAAAGTCAAGTATCAGTTAACATTCTTTCTCGGACTGAACCTTCAAAGTTAAAAGGAAGCCACGCACTCCCAAGTACAGCCGCATTAAATGCAGAGATTTCAAGGAACGTCCTTTCTCTGCAGAGCATTCCTTTTTGGTGATTACCTTTTCAGAGACGTCTTACCTCTTGTACCTGAGTAGCCGTTTCTCACCAAACAAGGAACCTCGAAGATTGAAGCCTCAACAAAGTTCGAATTTCTCTCCAACGGATGAATTCTTGAAGACCATCTCCGCCAACGGATCTATTCAAGACCTCTCTATAAATAGAGCTCGAGGAACACTTCAATCTTCACCGATTCAAATACACAAGCTGAAATGCTGTCGAAATTGCAACTCAGCAAATCAAAGCCTTCAAAAATTTGAATCGAAGAAAAGAATCCCAAAGCCAAAATCAGTCTACTACTAATTACATACATTCTCTTAGAACCTTAGGCAAATATTGTATATCCAAAGCCTAAGTTACTGATTACAGAGAGCCTGTTCTCTGTGATCTAGTTGGTAAGTTTTCGAACGTTCTTTCAACTGACCGAAAAGAGTGTTTGAGCCGAGAGGAGTTCAGACCAGTGTTCTGACTTCAAGAGATCTTAGCAGTTACAGGGTAGACGTAGTTTTGTCTCAGCGAAGCTAAGAGTGAGCGAGAAATCCAACCCAGTGTGTTGGTACTGAAGATTAGATTTTTAGTTGTTAAAGTTTGTTGTGCACCCGTAAGCACAAGCCAGAGTATTTGTCAGTGTAATCAACTGACCGTGGATGTAGGAATTTAATTCTGAACCACGTAAAAATCCCTTTGTCGTTTCTCGCTTTCAGTCTTTACTTTCTTATCTGTGCGCAAACTCTTTATTAACTGAAACTAATTAACTGCAAAGTGAAACTAAATCTTGACAACGTGCTTAATCACAAAGGTTATTTCAAAAGAAAAGTTTTATGTTGCCAGTGTTATTAGTCTAACTGATAAATCTTCGGATAGTCAGTAAGATTCATAATACTCATATGTTTTACAAACCTGACTGAAGCCTAACGCATATCAGTTAAAGTCTTGGACTTAGCTGATATCTCTTTACTGAAGAGAGAATCAGTATCGTCATCAACCAAAGTTTTCATTAACTCTTTTACTATCAAAAGGTTGTGTTGGTTTATTTTGAAAAATAGCCTATAGGTGTATTCCCTCCCTCCCCGATACACCTATTCCAGACCTTCCGGGACATAACAATTAGTATTAGAGCAGGTTGTTCGCAAGAACGATTTGCTTTGGCCCGGTTCTACTAAACTAGATCCTGTTCAATAGAAGGTCTCAAAATATCTTTCTAAGTGCTAACTGCGTTCCTTATCAGTTTTATTTCTTTTCTTGTACAATGGAAACTAACTACAACAGAGCCTCATCACTCCCGATGTTCAGTATTGAAAAATACGACATATGGAAGTTTCGACTGGAAAGCTTCCTCACTGCCCAATATTGTAGGATGTGGGAAGTCATCACCGATAGACCAATCGTCATCATCGAAGTGGTCAAGAGGATTCCAATGGACATGACAAGAGATCCATTTGATGAAATTTAAATCAAGTCAAATGCCAACTTCACCACAGAAGAAAGAAAGCAAGATGAGCTCGATAATCTTGCCAAAAGCATCATCTCCGGAATAGTCCTTGACAAGCACGTCACCAAAATCATCAAGTGCAAGACGGCAAAGGAGATGTGGGACATTCTTGAAGGAATGTGCGTCGGATCAGAGGAAATTAAGGAGAACAAGTTGTCCATAGCTTGTCAAAAGTTCGACTCCTTCCTCATGCTAAAAAATGAATCAGTTGAAGAGATGGAGCTCAGATTTAACCTGATTCTGAATGAAGTGCAATCCATCTCGAAGGACAAATACACTCAACGAGAGATCAACCTGAAAATTCTACGAGCACTTTCGCGAGGAGATTGGCAAATCTATGTTGTTGCTCATCAGAACAAACTTGGATTCAACCAGCTCCTAACAAATAAGCTTTTCTCGGATCTCGTGGAAAATAAATTTGACATCCAGAGAAATTGAGAAACAAAGAAAGTTGGAAGATCAGACGAGGATGCTCCATTAGCATCAAAAGGAGCAGCACTGAAAGCTTCAGCGAAGGAAAGCTCCTGATTCTGAACTTCCAAACATCGTAGTTGTCTACGAAAAACGTCAGTAGAGAAGTTGACCTGCTAAAGTTAGGTTCCATGGTGGCAGAAAAGAGAAATAACAAATTAGAAAACGCACTTAGCACGTAGAAGACAAACGATTTTAAAGAACCTTATTTGAAAATGATCTAGTTCAGTAGAACCGGCAGTTTGTTCTTAGGAACAACCTGCTCTAATACCAATTGTTGGGTTCCAGAGGGTCACTAAACTGGTGTGTGGGGGGGGGGGGAATACACCAGTAGGCTATTTTAAAAACTTTAAACTTCTTTCGATAACTGTAGTAAGTAGTGATGACGTGATCAGTGAAAATCAAGATCAGTTGAAAGAAGGTGTAGACTGATACTGATAATGATTCAGTGGATAACTTCTGTAAGAAGAACAAGTCGACAAACTGATAGTTCAGTTAAGGCTTCAGTCTAATCAGTTGTAAATCAGAGCAAGTCTTATAAATCTTACCGACTACCCAAAGGTTTGTCAGTTAGACTGATAACACTTGGAGAGCGAAAACGATTTTAAGGAAATAGCCTTTAGTGAATCAGATTGTCAATTTTAAGGTTTCTATTTTCAAGTTAGCAGTTTCACTATATAAGCCTGTGCAAAGATAGATATTGAAATACTGGAAGTTGTAAATGACACAGAGATTTTTAACGTGGTTCGAAAAATCTTTCATACGTCCACGGTCAGTTGATTACATTGACAATCGATTGCGCTTATGCTTACAGGTGCACAACAAACCTATCAACTGAAACTACTGAAATACCAACACATTAGGTTGGATTTCTCTTCTCTTTTCTCAATCTCGCAGATACGCTAAGACTTCACTCGTCTTACTTGTGTGGGCTGAGAACTCTTCGAGTTTAGACAACCGTCTAAAACTCTAACACTCAAACGCTCTTTTCCCTCAGTTGAAAAGGGTTTGAAAATCTTCCAACCAAGATTAACGAGAACAGGCTCTCGAGTAATCAAGGACTGGGCTAAGGATGTATGAATATGATTGCCTAGACACTTCTAAGAGAGTGTTTATAAATCAGGTGAACTGATTTTTACAGCAAGGTTTACTCTCTTCTTCGATTCAAGTTTTGATTGCTAAGTAAGTGGTTGACTCGATATGTCACACCCCAATTCTTGAATGAATAAATACAATCAAGGTGCAACCAATTCATAAAAATAAACAAGGACAAACCTTGTTAAAACCTGAATAATAAGATAACGAGTCGGGCTAGGCCCCTTTGGATCACAAGTTTTGTTTCATGTTTCTGATAACCGACATGAATTAGCATAAAACTAGAAATTTCAAATTGAAGCTCGACATGAAGTCATCTTAAGTTGAGAAAATAAGAGATGTATAAGAGTTATTGCTACAGCGGAAGTCTAAATAAGAAGTTGAACCCTAGCCTCAGCTCAGTCCCGTTAGCACCAGCCAGCCAACCTGAAAACATTTGAAAGTATTTTTGGGCTAAGTACTAATGTACTCAGTGGGCAAGCATTTTCATAAATATTTCATATATTTTCGTAAATACAGTTTATCCAATCATAATTGACATAACTTAGAATGTTTTAAATTAAAAGAACTTCTAAGCATGTTAAAATAATTTCTTTCATTTGTGCGCACATGTGACACTCCTTTTTCGTTACTCACTGTGATCCCAGACCTTTTAGTCACCGACGGATCCATTACTCCTGCTTACTTGGACTGAGGGCGTAACCCAGCCAAGTTCACATTTGGGACCCAATGCTCCGGAACGCATCCCGTCGAGCACCCTTATAACGCCTCATACATGATTAGTGCCCGATGGAGATCAACCCACCAGGTCAGCTAATAGGTGTACACAATTCTCAAATAACGTGTTAGGTCAAGAGAGAACCTCGATCAATTAACTTATACGAGCCTTAAACGGAGCAGAGTGCACAAAATTTTTATTGGATAAACAGTTTTCATTTTATTGAATAAACAATTTGCATTTCATTGAAATATTTAGAGCTTAATAACTCAATCATACTTTATACATTTGGAAAGTAAGTCCACCTGGATAGGCAAAGCCTGAAGATCATACACATATAAACATGTCTTGTGAAAGCAGCGCTAATCCACCTGGTCACAAAGCCTACAAGAAATTCTATTCTTAATAAGTCTCGTGAAGCTAACTTAATATCTTAGTGAGTGTGCTTAACATTCCTAATTCATCACGCCGGGTTTTTAAATTTAATAATTAAATAAAGGAAAACTAAATTCTTGAGTTAAGGACACCAACAATATCCTTACTCGATTTTCTTTAATAATTGGATTTATGAAAATCAATTTAAATTATAAATACTTTTATTGCAAAATGCGAATGCAATTTCATGACATGCTTAAACATATAATAAGTAATTATACTTAAATATGCACATAATAATAATATAATATTATTATGCAAATCATCTTTAAAATAAATTAATTAAACTAATGATAGCTCAATTAATAAAATAGGGCAGCCCATAGCTTAAATAAAATGAAGGCCCAACACTTAAATACTCAGCCCATGACTCAAATAAATAATTGCAGCACAAAATTAAAAAAATTATGGGCTCAGCTTTCAAAATAAACAATCGACCCAACAGCCCAATACCCAGCCAACCTATAGTCCCTCTTCTTCCCTCACAACTCGATCTGCCGCTCACACTCCCACCCTCTTATCTCTTTCAAATCCTCGCCCCGCAGGACCGCAGCAGCGGTGAACCACCGCTATCAGACGTCATTCTCCCTCCTCTCTCCCTTCGACGACGAAGAGTACCGCCTCAAACACCCACATCTCCTCTCGCTCGTCCCTCTCCAACGGAGCACACACACACATCCATGAAATCACACATTCAACGCACCACCTCAGGCCGCCGCCTCCCTATGAAAATCGGCGCCTGCAGCGGCTAGCAAATGCAAAGCCAACCACCACCGCACGCCCAAAGCTCCCCCCCCCCCCTTCCCTTGCTGCTTCGGGCGGAACGACGACCGAGTCGCCGCCACCGCCGTTCGGTAACCACCCTCTATTTCTCACTCCCCTGCCCCCTGTCGGAAAATACGAAGCCACCGAACCCGTTTCTCCCTCTTCGACTCCGACAGACAGCAGCAGCTAAAGCCACCACCGGTGCCGCCTGACTGGACCCGACTCTCCCTCAACACAACAACTGCACAAAAACGCCACAGCAGTAAACAACCAACACAACTCAAGTACAGAAATCCGGTTATGCATTGGTGTTCTCTATTCTCATTTGTAAAACATTTCCATTACTAAATCTCTTGTTCATTTGCAAAGAGTTCATATAATTAAAGATGAGTTGACGTGCAAAGTTTTAATGGTGCTTGAATCATGTTGTGGGAATGAAAGAAATTGAAGTGAGGGAGTTTAAAGGTAGCACCTTTAGTGATTTGTCTGCTATGTTGATGTTGCGGTTCCTGCTAAGAAATAATGTGCAGAGAAAATAGTTTGAGTTTACATAATTGAGAGAAAATGAGCTGAAGAGAGAAAACTTTACCGGATGAATTCTTCCAGCTGGGTAAAAATTATTGTTTAGGAGGGAGGTCATTTAAGGATTGAAGAAGCTAATAGTTGAAGGTATGGGTGAATGAAGAGTTAATAGAGTGGCTGAGGGCATGATTGAGCATGGCGTGCTGGACGAATTTTGCTGCTGTACTTGGCAACAACAGCAAAGGAAGTTGTGGATTGGGCTCATTTCACTAAAAATAAATGGGTTTTGGACTTTGATTGTTTTTTAAAGGGAAAATTGCACCTAAATACACAAACTTTGTCAAAAATTCATATTTGACGCGAAGTTAGGATTTTACATTTTAATATACCAATTTTCGTTATTGTCCAAATTTGACACGACTTAATTCTTAAAAATTCAAAAAATAACCCATTTTTGTAAATAATTATACAAAGACTCACTTATGTTATAATTTGGGACATTTAAACCAAAACAAGATATTTCCTTATGATGTTTTTTTTAAACCATTTTAGGCGGGATCAAAGATTAAAAGAAAACATCATATGAAAATATCTTGTTTTGGTTTAAATGTCCCAAATAATAACATAAGTGGGTCTTTGTATAATTATTTACAAAAGGGGTTGTTTTTTGAATTTTTAAGAATTAAGTCGTGTCAAATTTGGACAACAACGAAAGTTGGTGTATTAAAATGTAAAATCCTAACTTCGCGTCAAATATGGATTTTTGGCAAAGTTTGTGTATTTTCACGCAATTATCCATTTTTTAAATTATAGTATTACTTAAAAATTCAGACTCAATGTAAAAATTATCAAGGTCCAACTAGGGGTGGCACAGTACGGTATACCTTATTAAATCGATCATACCTTATACCTTACCTTTACCTCCGGTATGGAGAAAATTCATACCTTTACCTACGGCATACCTTAGTTCGGTATACCTTAAGTACGGTATGGAGAATATACAAAACCTTTACCGTACCTTTATTTCGGTATACCTTACCGAATTTCGGTATACCGTACTTTCACGGTATACCAAAATAATCGGTCTTATCAAAATCGAAAAAATTCAATTGGTATACCTTACTTTATATTCGCATACTTGTATGCATTCATGTAAAATATAGTAAATTATATAAATGTTATAAGTTACATATAATTTATATGTTAGAAGTAATAATATTTATAATATAATACTAATATTATAACTATGCTATTATATATGTAACTATTATAAGTTAGATGTATAATTTATTGTAAAACAATAATTTTAGTTATATAGTATAACTATACTATAATATCAAAATAAATAATTTTATTTTATTGTATAACTTATACTATATACTATATTTTATTTGTTGTTGTATCATTTGATGATATTTATAAATTTATAAATTATATAGTATATACTATATACTATATAGATGTTATAAGTTATATGAGATTTATAAGTTAGATGTAATCTAAGTTATAATATAATATCAATATTAATTATAGCTATGCTATTATATACATAGATGTTACACATCAGATGTATAATTTATTGTAGAACAATAATCTTAGTTATATAATATAGAATATTATATTATAACTGTACAATAATCTTAGTTATATAATATAGAATACATTATATTATAACTGTGTTATGATATCAATATAAATAATTCAGTTATATTAAATTATATAACTTACATACTATATTATATTTTATTCACTTTTATATCATTTGGTGATATTTATATTCGCATACTTGTATGCATTCATGTAATATATAGTAAATTATATAGATGTTATAAGTTACTTATAATTTATATGTTAGACGTAATATTATTTATAATATAATACTAATATTATAACTATGCTATTATATATGAAACTATTATAAGTTAGATGTATAATCTCTTGTAAAACAATAATTTTAGTTATATATTATAACTATACTATAATATCAAAATAAACAATTTTATTTTATTGTATGACTTATACTATATACTATATTTTATTTATTTTTGTATCATTTGATGATATTTATAAATTCATGTACAATTGTATATATTCACATAATATAGATTATATACATCATTTTATAAAATTTATAGATATTTTTAAAAATATAAACATAAAAATAAATATTATATATTTTAAAACTATAAATTTTGATACGATATATACCGCGATTTTCGGTATACCAATATATACGGACAACTGCGGTATATCAGAATAAGGTATTGTACCTTATTACCGGTATATTCCGAATATTAAGGTATACCAGAATAAAGTATGATACCACATCACCGTTATATGCAATAATATTCGGTATACCAGTAATACGGTATCATACCGTATTTCGGTATATACCTTTAATACGGTATTTATTGATTTTTTCGGTATATACCGCGGTATCGGTATACACCAGTATACCCCGGTATTTGGAAAATCCATACCTTTACCTTACCGTAAATCTTCGGTACGGTATCATACCTTACCAAAAAAACCGGTATACCTTAAATTCGGTATTTTGCGGTATTTTACGATACGGTATGGCCGGTATACCGTGTTTTCGGTATATTTTTCCAGCCCTAGGTCCAACAGAGATAGTACTCAAAGTCTAACATACACATTAATTTAAATTATATATAAAATAATACTAGCATATAGACTTAATCTATATACTATAACAATACTTAAATTAAATAATATGAAATGCATAAAAATTTAAAATAAGAAAATTTTACAAAAGCTTTCGTAAATCATTTTTTTGTTGGAATTAAAATAATTCATTTTCTTTATCCAGCGTGAATCATTTAAATTCTAAGTTCAAAATGATTCCAAACTTAGCTAGGGAAAAGCGGGGCATTACACGATATTTTGGCAGATCTTCAGCGTATATCTTTGAATCGGTGAAGTTGAAGGTTGTTCCTTGAGCTCTATATATAGGCGGAGGATGTAGAATAGATCCGGTGGAGGAGATCTTTCTTCAAATACAGTCGTTGACGCTTGATTTGATCTGTGCTCAGGGTCTTCGTTCTCTATCTCCATTTTTGCCGAAATGGGTAAGGTCTTCAGGCATGGGGAGATGGTGTTACAGCGTAAAGTAACACGGATGAAGTAACTCTACTCGGTGAAGGACGATTTGCCATATCCCAGCATTTAATGCGGCGTGTACTAGAAGATATCCTTTGTGTTTATTCGTCTAAGTGAAATGTACTTTAATGCAACTTCAATCTGTCTTTTTGTAGCTTCAGTATAATTTTGTAGATGAATAATTAGTTATATATTTAAAAAAATATAATTTTTATATGGTTCATATTTATTTAATTTGTGGTAATGTTTTAATAGGAATAGTTTATTTATTTATATAAAGATAATTGTTATTATATTCTCTCAATTAAATTTAATATTAGATTGGTATTTATATAGATTAAAAATAAAACTCTAAAAATTGTTTACATTAATTTATTTATTTTTAATTTAATATTTTGATATAGAGTCGAAATAATTATATGGTACTTATAATAATTACTTTATTGTTAATTACATACAAAATAGATTGACTGTTGTAATATATGTATACACCATTTACATGATTGTATTATGCTCAGTTCCGAGGGTTTCAATTGTATGCAGCGAACCAATCGGGGTTCGAATATGGCTTGTAAGATTGATATCAGAAAAGCCTTTGACACCATCCGATGGGAGTTTATTATGCAGGTCTTGAGGGCTAATGGTTATCCTGCGACCTTCATCCGCTGGATTTCGGTCATCTTTAAATCTGCCAGACTTTCTATTCTTTATAATGGGAAGCTCAGCGGATACTTTGCTTGTTCTCGTGGAGTTAGGAAAGGAGATCCTCTTTCGCCTATTCTTTTTGGG
The DNA here is from genome assembly GCF_028751815.1 of Salvia miltiorrhiza. Taxonomy (NCBI): domain Eukaryota; kingdom Viridiplantae; phylum Streptophyta; class Magnoliopsida; order Lamiales; family Lamiaceae; genus Salvia; species Salvia miltiorrhiza. Next base: position 20,868,091 of record NC_080388.1, on the reverse strand, counting down.
ATTGCTGAAGATGTTTTAAGTAGCATTTTCAAGAGCTGTGTGGATTCTGGGCATTTGACACCTATGGGGTTCAGCAGGGCTTCTAACTTCCCTACTCACCTCCTTTACGCTGATGATATCATCCTCTTCTGCACTGCCACTGTCAGGAATGCCAAGAAGATTAAGGATATTTTGACTTATTATGGCGAAATTTCTGGTCAGATTTGCAGCCAGGAAAAGTCAAATTTGTTTTTTGGTCCCAAAGTTTCTACGGATAGGACTCGAGCTATACGACGTGCTTTGGGGTTCTCCATTGGGAATTTGCCGATGACTTATCTGGGTGTTCCTATGTTTATCGGGCGGCCGAAAGCTTCTTATTTTATGCCTATTTATGATCGGATAGTGCAAAAGTTTGCTAGATGGAAGGGTCTCCAACTTTCAATAGCTGGTCGGGTTTGTCTTTTGAGATCGGTGATTCAAAGTTCTGTTGTCCACTCGATGATGGTCTACCAATGGCCTAAATCTCTGCTTCATTCGCTTGATAAGAAGTGCAGGAATTTTGTGTGGACGGGAAGTATTGAGAAAAGACCTACTTGCCCTGTCAGTTGGGGTCGTGTTTGCACCCCTCGGGATGAGGGAGGATTGGGGATTAGGTCTTTCACCTTGATGAATCAGTCTTATTTAATGAAGTTGGCCTGGAAGATGATCAAAGGCGTTGAGCGGGCTCACCAGATTATGAGATCGCGTTATCTTAATTAGTTCAGCTACGCCAAGAAGTCGATTGCTAACTCCCCGATTTGGATTGGAGTTAAGCATGAGGTGGATAATTTGGTGGAGGATTCGTATACTTGTGTTGATCGTGGTGACAATACTTATTTTTGGCGGGATGATTGGCTTGGCTACAAACTTGTAGACAAGCTGAAAATTCCACATTATATGCATGAGTATCTCAGTTTTTCGGTTCAAGACTATTATTACGATGGTCTTTGGCACTTCTCTGCTTCTTTTGTTAATAAGTTTCCTGAGATTGTGGCTGATATCTTACTTGTTCACATGAGCGGCGAGCTGGACTCGAGATATTGGAAGCATTCTGTCAGCGGGGATGTTTCGGCGGCCTTGGCTTTCTCCAGCAAGTGTAGCCGTTTTCCTAGGGTCAAATGGGGTAAGTGGATTTGGGAGCCCTACATTCCGGTTAGACGTTCTATTCTCTGTTGGCGTGTTCTTCATGATCGCCTCCCGACCCTGGACAAGCTTCGTTATCAGGGGCTGATGATCCCTAATGGTTGCCCTTTGTGCCTTAGGGATTCGGAATCCATTTCACATATTCTGTGGAGCTGCTCTATGACTAAGCCGTTGTGGGTGACGTTTCTTTCTTGGTTTGGCAAAGAGGTTTTTATCGAATCTTTTGATATTCTCTCTTTTTTGGTCTTGGCTTGGAATAATCACTTTAGCTCGCAGATTCTGGCCTTCTGGAAAGCTGGTATTATCACTCTTTTGTGGAAAATTTGGGAGAGTCGGAATGCTGTGATTTTTGAGGATCGTGAGTTTAGAGCTCAAACTATTCTCACGTTTGTCAAATCCTTCTTCATTGAACTCGAGGTCAATTTCCCGAAGCTTGGCACGGTCAGCAATACTTGGGGTGATTATCTAATCACCCGCAATTTGGGTGTCAAGTGTCGCGCTATGCCTCCTCCTCGCATGATAGAGGTACATTGGTGGCCTCCGGTTTTGCATTGGATCAAGGTCAACACGGATGGCTCTGCTGATGGGGCACCAGGTTTGATTGCTGCTGGTGGTGTTTTTAGGGATCAGTGGTCTGGGGTGAGAGGCTGCTATCATATTAAGGGTGGGACTGGGTTCGCCTTTGAGGCTGAACTGCTCGCAGTCATTACTGCCATCAACATTGCCCATGATCGTGGTTGGCACTATCTTTGGGTTGAGTCGGACTCAATGTATGTTATTCATCTCTTGGAATCCAGAACAACTAATGTTCTGTGGCGCTTCATGAATTCTTGGAAACACATTCTTCGGATTTTACGGGACTTCCAGCTGATGGTTACTCATATTTATAGAGAGGGCAATCAGCCTGCGGATATTATGGCTAATGGAAATAGGCAGGAGGGCTGGTGGCCGTTTGCTATTGATGATATCAAGCTTGCGGTTTCTCGTGATATGTCTACTCATAGCCATGTTAGACTTGCTCGTTAGAGTTTTCTTTTCGTGTTCTGCTGGGTGCGGTGGTTATGGTATGCTGTGGTGGATGGGCAGGGGTGTCTCTCTGACTTTTTTTTTCAGTTTTCTGGTGCGCTAGAGGCTGGGGTCAGGGAGGTCGGATCCCTTTGGATACGTCATGTCCCTTGTTGATGGGATATGGTCGGCTCTCGCTTTCACGGAAATCAGCTTTGGTCGGTGATGTGTTTTCTTGCTGGGTTCGCCCTTGGAAGCGGGTCTCTTGCTGGCGTCTGGTTTTGTTTTTTGTTTGTTCGCTGTTGGCTTTGCTCTTCAGGGTCAGGAAGGTGTCCGGGGAGGCTTGGGGACGATGGTTAGGCCGGAGTTTCCGAAGTCTCTCCCTCCTTTTTGACTTTTTTTGTTCTCTGGTTTCGCGTTTGTTTGTCTTTAGACGGGTACTCTTTTTCCCCTTTAAGGTTTTTCCCTTTGGGTTTTCTTTAAAGGGGTTTTAACGAGGCTCGGTCCTTAGTGAGCTTCTCTGTGCTCTCAAGGGTTTCTAGGCTTTTCCTTTTTTCTTTTAATAAATCTCGAATTTAATAATGTATACACCATTTACATAAAAAAATCTCAAATTATGTTACCATTACCGTAATTTTACCTTTTTCTTTATAATGTGATTATTGTTATAAACTAGAGAAAAACGAAAGAATAGATAAGATAATATGTATTGAGCGTATTCAATATGAGGGCCAAAGACCTCTATTTATACAAGTAGGGAGCTAGGGTTTCAGGGAGATTTCTTGGTCAACACACATAAGATATATAAGATATATCTAGATGATATATTTACAACACTTCCCCTTGATTGACCAATCCCTAAAACAAAAATGTTGCCTCATTAAAACCTTGCTAGGAAAACCCAATGGGACAAAACCTAGTCGAAGGAAAAAGAGTACAACTGCTTCCCCTGAACTTGAGATCATTGATTATCTTTGAGTCGACGCATGCCGATTTTGTGTACCAACTTTTTGAATGTCGATGTTGGTAATGTCTTGGTGAATAAGTCCGTCAGATTATTACTTGAGCGAATTTGTTGAACGTCGATATCGCCATCCTTTTGAAGGTTGTGTGTGTAGAAGAGCTTGGGAGAAATATGCTTCGTCCTATCGCCTTTGATGTATCCTTCCTTGAGTTGCGCGATGCAAGCAACATTGTCTTCATATAAAATAGTTGGTTTGGTCTTTGATGAAGCAAACCCGCACGACTTTTGGATATGACTCGTCACATTTCTCAACCATACACATTCTCGACTTGTTTTGTGGATTGCAATGATTTCAGAATGATTTGAGGATATTGCAGTCAAGATTTGCTTCACATATTTCCATGATATATCAGTTCCACCACATGTGAAAATATATCTAGTTTGTGACTTAGCTTCATGTGGACCGGATAAAAATCCTACATTCGAGTACCCCACTAGAGTTATCAGATTTTTCTTAATAATATAATTCAAGGTCAATGGTAGCCTTTAGATAATGTAGAATGTGTTTAACACCATTCCAATGTCTCAAAGTGGGTGCATAGCTAAATCTTGCTAGAAGATTGACAGAAAAAGCTATATCCAGTCTAGTATTATTAGCCAGATAAGTCAACGGTCCAATGCACTTAGATATGGTACTTCTGGACCAAGTATTGTTTCACCCTCTTCAATTGGTCGAAATGGATCTTTCTTAGTATCAAGAGATCTAACGACCATTGGTGATGCTAATGAATGTGCATTATCCATGTAAAAACGTTTTAACACTTTTTCTGTATATGTGGATTGATGGATAAACGTTCCTCCACGGATACGTTCCATTTGCAAACCAAGACAAAACTTTGTCTTTCCCAAATCTTTCATCTTAATTCTTTCTTCAAATATTCAGCAGTTTTATTGAGCTCTTCAGGAGTCCCAATTAAATTTAAATCATATATCAACATAAACTGCTATGATTGCAAATCCACTTTCGGTTTTCTTAATAAAAACACAAGGGCAGATATCATTATTCTTGTATCCTTCTTTTAAGAGATACTCGCTCAGTCTATTATACCACATACGCCCAGACTGTTTCAACACATACAACGATTTTTGCATTTTAATTGAATTCATGCTTTTGGGTTTTGACTGCAATCCTTTAGGCATTTTAAATCCTTCGGGAATTTTAATTTATATGTCATTTTCTAATGACTCATATAGATAAGTAGTTACTACATCTATAAGGCGCATATCAAGCCTTTGTGACACAGCCAGACTAATAAAATCTGAAAGTAATAGCGCTCATTACGGGAGAGTGTATTTCCTCATAATCAATTCCTGGTTTTTGTGAGAAACCTTGTGCTACGAGTCTTGCTCTATATCTCGTAACTTCATTTTTCTCGTTTATCTTTCTAACAAAGATCCACTTGTTTTCAACATGGATTTTAGATTCCTGAGGTAGGGCTATATATTCAAATACTTTCCGGTTATCATAGGAATTTAATTCCCTTTCTATAGCTTCTTTTCACTTTGGCCAATTAAGTCTCTGTTTGCATTCTGCAACAGATTTTAGTTGAGGATCCTCATTTAAAACATGACGAGCTATATGAAAGGCAAATATATCATCAACAATGATATTTTCTCTCTCTAGTATCTGATGTAAATAATTTATTGAGATCTCATGATTTTCAGATACTTGTAATTCTTCAGGAATTACATCACTTTCATTTGATTGATTAGTCGTTTTCGTCATTGTTTGGTTTCCATCTTGCCCCTTTCTTTTTCTAGGCATAGAATCTTTGGAACCAACTGGTCGACCACATTTTTGACGAATTTTAGACTCATTTGCTGCCAAATTTATTTGTCCTTCAAGGACATTAATTTTAGCTGGAGTATTTGCAGCATGTATGTGAGATTGTGTCACTTTTCTTGTATCTACAAAAGCATCAGGAATTTGATTTGCAATCTTGTGCAATGAACGATCTTTTCAATTTCTTGTTCACATTTGTTTGTTCTAAAATCAAAATGTGATAAGTTTTTCTCATTTCAAGAGAGTTCCTTGTGATTTTCTGGATGTAGATTTGTTCCTCCTAATGTTGGAAATGTTATTTCGTCAAAATGACAATCTGCAAAACGTGCAGTAAATAAATCACCTGTTAAAGGTTCTATATACCTTATAACCGAGGGTGAATCAAATCCAACATATATCCCAAGTCTTTGTTAGAGACCCATTTTTGTTCGTTGTGGGGGGGGGGGGGGGGGTGCAATTGGGACTTGAACCGCGCAACCAAAAGTTCGTAAGTGAGAAACATCATGTTCTCGGCCAAAGATAATTTGCATCGGGGAGTATTCATGATTGACTAATGGCCTTAGTCGAACTAATGTTGCAGCATGTAATATGACATGACCCCAAGCAGTAGTTGGGAGTTTTGATTTTATAAGTAATGGTCTAGCAATAATTTGAAGACGTTTAATAAACGATTCTGCTAAACCATTTTGAGTATGGACCTGAGCGACTGAATGCTTAATCTCAATTCCAATAACCATACAATAGTTTTCAAATGCTTGAGACATAAACTCACTAGCATTATCAAGACGAATTCTTTTAATTGAATTGTATGTGAATTGAGTTCTTAATTTTATGATTTGAGCAAGTAGTCTAGCAAATGTTGCATTTCTAGTAGAAAGCAAACATACATGTGACCATCTATAAAAGGCATCAATTAATACCATAAAATATCGAAAAGGTCCACAAATGTCTCCTTGAATTCTTTCTAAGAAAGATGGAGATTCAGTATTAACCTTCGTATATGAAGGTCTAATGACTAACTTGTCTTGCGCACAAGCATCACATGGCATTCATTTGTAGAAAGAATCTTTTGATTCATATGTTGTGCCCATATGAATTATTGATTATTGCATCATAGTTGCTCCAGGATGTCCAAACTTATCATGTCAAAGCTTAAAGCTTTTTGTGTCATTGAACTTCATGTTCATGGCATGGTTTGTCTCAATTGCTTTTATGAATATATAATACATTCCAGAAGGTAGTGATGCTAATTTTTCTTTTGTCAGCTTATAGCCCGAAATAAAAAAAATTATGTAAAGATATTCATTGCTACCTTCCGCAATTGTCTCGATGTGGTATCCATTATTGCGGATATCCTTGAAACTTAGTAAGTTCCTTTTAGACTTACTAAATTACAGGGCATTTTCAATATCTAATTTAGTATCATTTGGTAAAATGATACAAGCTCTTCCGGAGCCTTCAATGATGTTTGATGCACCTGATATTGTGTTAACATTATTCTCAACTAATGTCAACTTAGGGAAATACTTATTCTTTTGAAGAATAATATGTGTAGTGGCACTATCACCAAGACAAAAATCACAAGATTAATTTCATATGATGTTAGTGTTTAGATATTCACGCCTTGTTAAAAACCTCTCCGCAAAAACCCTGTGGAAAAAATTCGGTAGAGGAAAAGTGTACAAGACATATATATATTTACTCATATATTACACTAGTTGTCTCGTTAAAAACCTTAACTAAGAAAACCTTGTAGGAAAAAACTTAGTAAGGGAAAAAGAGTACAACCATTCGGCCTTTAGGGCCATTTGACCTTCACGGTCTAATTTTCGAGAGCATATAATATGAATTTCTCTTCAAGAGCATGTAATATTCTTCAGGAATATTACTTGTGCTACTTTAATAGCATCAATTTAAATGTAATATTATTCAGGAATACTACTTGTGCTCAAGGTTTAATTTTTGAGAGCATGTAATATGAATTGCTTTTCAAAAGCATGTACTATTCTTTAGGAATATTACTTGTGCTACTTTAATAGCATCAATTTAAAATCTTGAATGTAATATTCTTCAGGAATACTACTTGTGCTATTTAAATAGCATCAATTAATTTTCAGAATCATTTCAAAAAAATAGACTATATATATAGTATATTTCATAATATAATATGTCAAATCTCAAAATAAGAACACAAAAATTATGGAGCTTGGCATGGAAATTGATAACAATAAACTTCATAGTAAATAAATTGATTTGATTTATTTTAATGAATATCAATTTGTCATACTTATTAAACTGTGAGCATTAAAATGATAACATCAATAAATGCATATGAATTTAATATAGTTATGACAAACAATTAACAATATGTTAAGCAATTGAGCTTAATAATGCACAGGAAATTGAGCAATTCATAATCACATGTCGTCAAATCATCAATGTCAATTATGCTATATCTTTGGTGAATTCCGAATCAATAACTAATAATTGATGGGAGAAGTATGAAATTTTGCAAATTTTATCCACTTAGATCTCAATCCAAATTCAAAATCATCAATGTCAAGAACAGAATAAAGCATTGCAAGATTTATACTTTTGATATTTAATTAATGGCATAAAAGAAAACGAAAAAGTTCCATTTCCCCAATTTCTACATCGAAGTTACATATAGCATCTTCCTCTATAATATATCATTTTATAGATCCTTTCATAATTATAAAAAAAAATGAACTTTGTTAGATATTCGTGTGTTTACAGAAGACACACTAATGAACATATATATATATATATATACAACATAAAATATGTGATCGATATAAAAGGAACACAAGTTATCTCTTTTCACCAAAATTTCAGAAGCAACATTGAAAACCTTAATTTTAAAATTGATCTACAACAATTCATGGAAAATATGAATCAAACCGAATACTCACGTCATATTATAAAACTATATTTCATCGAATACAGTTATTCAACACAATCAATTATAAATTACCTCGTCAGAAAGACACGATTCTTTCATATGGCATACCTTCAATATTTACTCAATTAATTAGAGGCTCGTGCTGATAACGTGTTATAAACTAGAGAAAAACGAGAGAATAGATAAGATAATATGTATTGAGCGTATTCAATATGAGGGCCAAAGACCTCTATTTATACAAGTAGGGAGCTAGGGTTTCAGGGAGATTTCTTGGTCAACACACATAAGATATATCTAGATTATATATTTACAACAATTATTACTTTATGCTACTCATTAAATTTAATATTATACGTATTGAGTTGATGATATTGTTATTATCCACTACTTCAAATAAAATAATATATAACCTAACATAAATGGTGAAATTTTGATACTTTTTTACATAATTTAAATGTTAAAAAATTATATAAAATACTCTATTTGTCCCGTAAGAGAGTATCATTTAAGGGATAACACAAGTTTTAAAAAATATTTGATAGATGATAGATTGAATAGAGAGAGAGGTTCACTATTTTTAAGAAAAAGTGATAATGTTTGGTAAAAGTAATACTTTCTTATAAGACAGAGAAAATGAGAAAAAAAGTGATTTTTTTTATGGAACGGGGGGAGTATGTCCTAACCCGTGCATCACACGGGAGGACGTACTAGTTTATAATTTAGGAGGAATTCTAAACTACCCACCTTTTCAAAAGTATATTTATCAAATACCCACTTTTTATTTTTGCTACACCCCATATCCATTCTATTTTTTAAATATTTCTTTGGTAGGATAAAGCTGTACTTCGTGTCATTCACTGACGATAATGATTGGGTGTCTGAAATATCATTTGGAATTTCGTGTACTGCACACTGTTCCCTTATTTGACGGTGGTAATTTTTTCCGCGAAGATGTTATATATGCGCAATATTTATGCGCAAAATTATTGTTTGTGCGCATAGTTGATGGAAGTTGGATTTGTCGCATTGTTGTATTATATGCGGAAGAAATTTGCTGATTTTTTTTTTTTTTTTTGCACAATTATGATTTATTATTAATAAGAAATCTGATGGGAGTTTGCGCAATATTTACTTTTTTTTGCACATTGTTATAATAATAAGAAATCTGATGGGAGTTTGATATATTTGCGCAATTGTGATTAATGTGTATATTTCTTGTTTTGTGCAATTGTGATTTATTTATTTTTTGCGCAAAAAATAAATTAATCTTGTATTCATAAATTAAGATTGCGCAATTGTAATCCTTTTTTGCGCAATTATGATTTATTTAATTTTTGAGATCATGCTTTCATAAATTAATCTTGTATTACATATTGTTGCGCATAAGAAGACCTTTTTGTAATAATCTTAACTAGTGTGTAATCCGTCGAAATTCGACGGATAATTATTTTAATTATATTTATAATTATAATATATAAAATAATATTTATATCAAAGTAATGAATTTACTTTGTAAATAATGATTTTACTATTTGTTCTCATCAAAAAAATGTATAGCAGCATGTGTTAAATATCCACATATATTTACATTTATAAATATAATTTATCACAATAATTGGTTATCCGTCTCAATAAAGACTTGAATATTAAAGATTAAACATTCATTTATGACTCAACCTAGAACACCTCTAGTTTGACTTGCAATAGAACAAGGACATCCTAGTGATGGTAAGTTGACCCAGTGTCATCTCTCAAGGAAAGTCTTTAAGGGCTTTTAGTAGTATCGTAGGAAAAAGCAATAAAAGAAAGCAGTAAAGAATTTGATTTTAAAAACTGAAACTTAAACTTAAACTTAAATTGAACTTGACTTGAATTTAAACTTAATCTAGGCAAGAATTTAAACAACTTAAATTAAACCTACTTATGAAATTAAATACTTACAAATTAAAAACCAACTAATCTAGGCGTGAAACTAAAGTGCATAATTCAAATTGCATAATTAAAAAGAAAGCATGAACATGAACGAAAAACGTAAACATGATTAAACAAAATAAATTGAATTGAAATACGAAATACCGTAAACGTCTTGAACGTGTAATTGTGTCACTCAATCACAAGCCAAGAATAAAAACTAAACAAAACTAAATTGAAACCTAATTAAAAATCGACACTATGAAAGCAATTAAATTCCTAAGCTTCGGATGCCAACAGATCTCAAAGATGGCGTCTAAAACTAGGGCAAGGGATTCTTGTTACAATGAAAAGTATGGCCCTATTTATAGACTTCAAATTTCTCTAGATCACCATGGAAGTTGCCATGCAAAGTAGAACTCTAAAGGCAATAGAATCATGCAAAATAAGGCAACTCTCCAGCTGTGACGCACTCAGCAAGTAATCTCCACTCTGGCGGAAATCGCGGCTCTCGCCAGGGAAACGGGTCGCGCCAGAGAAATGGTGATTTCTCTGCTCTCGCCAGCGGAACGGCTTCCGCTCTGGCTCTCGGTTTCTCTGACTGGTGATTCCGCTGGCGCTTCGATTCCTCTGATCTGACTTCGCTGCTCTGGCTTTCTCTCCTCTGCTCTACTTTTGACTTCGCTGGCCTGACTTTTGATTCCGCTGCTCTGGCCAGCGATTTCTCTGGCAACTTTTGGAGCGTTTCTCTGGCTTCCCATTTCGTTGCTCTGGCATGCGGGGCTTCACTTCTCTGACATGCCAGAGTATGCACAAAAACGTAATTCGTAGCTCAAGCTCTCCAAAATTTGCACTCTTCATCTCGAAAATCTAAAACTCCTGCAAATCATAAAATACACCATAAAACGCACCAATTTACAGAAGATTTAACTTAAAACATGCACATGCAAACCCCAAAATTTAGAACAATTACGCATAAATCAACCCCCCCACACTTAGCCTTTTGCTTGTCCTCAAGCAAATCCATATGGATCCTAGGAAAAGATTGATTTCAACTAGGGATGGCAATGGGCCGGATCTGGACCGGATCCTGCTTGGTCCAGATCCAGATCCATGTTTTTATACTTAGATCCAGATCCGGTCCAGATCCATTGGATCCAAAAAAATGAGATCCAGACCCAAATCCATGAGATCCATTGGATCTCGGGTCCAGACTCGGATCCATAGTAATTTTTTACAAAATAAATTCTAAGCTAATTATACATTAAAATAAAAATCGTAATAATCCTAATATTGAAACTATCAATTTCTACTGCTCACGCCGGCGCTGTTGCGCTCTGCTGCGGCTCTGCTGCTCACGCTGTCGGCTGCTCTGCTGCTCACGCCGGCTGCTGCTGCTGCTCTGCTGCAACGGAGGTGGACGGCCGACGACGCCGGCTGCTGCTGCTGCTCTGCTGCAACGGAGGAGGTCTGCTCACGCCGGCTGCTGCTACTGCTCTGCTGCTGCTCACGGAGGAGGTCGGAACCTGGGAGGGATCGAGGGCTGATAGGCGAGGTCCGAGCGACGCAGGTGGGAATTGGGATTAGAAGTAGGGTTTTGAAATTGAAATGGAAATATTAGCGGCGCAGGCGGTGGGATTAGATCATTAGAAGTAGGGTTTTCAAAATATAAAAATAAAAATATTATATATTTAATATTAGCGGGTCCAGATCCGGATCTGGACCGGATATGGGTTTTACATCTTCTACTCCAGATCCGGATCCGGTTTTTTATAGGGTGGTCCAGATCCAGTCCAGATCCACCGAGTCCAAATTTTGCAAGATCCAAATCCGGAAAATAGGGTCTAAACCCGCGGATCTGGACCGGGTCTCGGATCCATTGTCATCTCTAATTTCAACAATGCTAATTTCCATCCAATCATTCACAAAGTCAATTCATATATTTACAATCAACACACATCTCTCGATCATGCAAGTAACTCAAAGTTTAAGAAGCAACAAAAGAGTAATGTAAGCAATTCGATCAGACCCAATTCTTCGCTAGAAGTGAATTCCCTAATGTGATCGCCTTTATAATCAATATCACCATTTTTCACACTTTGTGTGCTTAAGATTTTCGACAGTTGAGCCATAATTCATGAAATAAAAACCATTTGGATGTAATCCAAAGTCTTTTCACGTGGTTTCCCATGCTCATAGTTAGACTAGAGGAGCAGAGACTCAGAGTTATCACATTTCAGAACAGGTCAGATGTTTCAGAGCTGGCAATTTTGAAGTTGGCAATTCGTCCAACATTTTCACAGATAAGATACGATCGTAGGCAATCACAATGACAACACTCCTTCTAGCATCTACCGGACAAATCACGTTTTACTAACTTACAATCATGTTGCAACAAAACTCAAATTCTTTGCATAAACAAGAAACATATATCAAGAATAAAACAAGAATAACCACCAAACAACACAAACCCGAAATTCTCATCGAAAACCATCTTCTCTTCCATAAATTCATAAAAATTAGCAAGATTCGAGACTAAAAACTAAGCATAGAAAGACTAATCTCACCCAATTGAAAGCATAAGCACAATAAAACACCCCCCCCCCCCCACACTTAAAGCATGCCATGTCCTCAGGGCACAAAAGAAATAAAAATAGAGGAGAAAACGTTCCTGATTATTCGCATGGACGAACTGAAGCATCGTGAGAGGTGGTGAAGAGGGAAATTCGCGGTCTGTGGCAGAGTGGAGAGTGGCCACGATGAATAGGTCAGCGCTGGCAGAGCAGCACGGAGAAGTGCAGCGTGGAGAAGTATAACGCTGGCATTCTGTAGTGGTGGTGGCAGCAGCGCTGGCAGCATATTGAGAATTGCAGCGCTGAAAAGACATGCACACCAAGCATCATAGTATCCACAAAGAAACCGAAACTTAGGAAAGACTCAAGACAAACAACGAAAAACAAAGAGAGCAAAAGAAAAACAAAAACTAAAACAAACCAACGGTGGGTTGCCTCCCACCAAGCGCTAGAGTTAGAGTCTCCAGCCCGACTTCAGATTTGAATCATCAGTGAGGATCGTGCAGGGCTTGAGACTCCATCTCCATCGGAGTACTCCGCCCATCGTAGGATTTCATGTGGTGACCGTCTACTTTGGAATTCTCCTTAGCATTCTCACCAGGGTCAAACACATCCTTTAGCAACACACCCTCTTTCTCTCGAGACAGCTCTGCCGATCTGAGAACCGGCGTCTCCTTTTCTTCTTCCGGGCCAGTGCTCATCAAATTCTCCTTAGTAAAATTCTGGAAAGTGCTCATCATAGCAGGCTGGATGGGCAGCGCTGGGCTCGTCAGAACTGGCAAAAGATGTGCAGCGCTGGCGTCCTTTGTCATAGTTGGCGGAGTAGTCAGAGCTGGGCTCATCAGAGCTGGAGTGCTGGATAGATCTGGAAAAAGACTATTAGCGCTGAAAATTCTCACTTCTTCCACATGGTCAGAAATCTCAACAAAAGAACAGAAATGCATTAAAGAGGTAGGAATAACAGGCTTCTTATCGAAAACCGAGAACGTTACCGATCTACCAGACCCCGCCATACTCACAGTTCCAGATCCCACATCAATGCGAGTCTAGGTAGTAGCCATAAAAGGCCGTCCGAGTAGAACAAGATGTCCATTCTCCCCTATAACGCCCTGACCTGCATCAAGCACCACGAAATCGGCTAGCACCATGATTCCTCTCACCTTGACCTCAACATCTTTTAAAAGACCACGAGTGCTACAATATGCTCCATCAGCTAGTTGAAGTCTTGTTCTCGTGCTTTTAAACTCATCTTCCTTCCTGCCCAATTTTTCAAAAATAGCAAACGGCATTACATTGATTGCCGCACCTAAATCTAACATTCCCGAGAACTCTCCAGCTCTACCCAAACCAATACTAAGAATAAAACTGCCAGGATCTCCTTGCTTCGGTAATGGTTGGGTTGGATCAACAATCGGTGGTGACAGAGGTGGGCTGGAACGTTGGACAACTTTCGGTGGTCGATACGGCGTAGTGGACTTGTGGAGAGTTAGCTCTGGCCGCCTTATCAACTCTGGCGCTCGTCTTAGCTCTGGCGTCCTTATCAGCTTAGGTGCCTTTCTCATGCCATAGTTTTGCAGAACTGGAGTTGGCCTGACTGACCATTGCAATGCTGCACTTGGCAAGGCTGCACTCTGCGGGGCTGGATTTTGCATAGCTGAACTACGCATGGCAAGATGCTGCAGAGCTAGACTTGGCATAGCTGGCTCCTGCAGAGCTGGATTCTGAAGTGTTAGATTCTGCAGTGCTGGAATCTGCAGTGCTGAAGGTTGCATGGCTAAATTCTGCATGGCTGGTTTCGGCAGGGCTGGACTCTTCGAATCTGGATTCTGCAGAGTTGGATCTGGCGGTGCTGAGCTGGGTAGCGCTGGACTCGGCAGGGCTGGACTGGGCAGCGCTGTTACTTTCTTCTCTGGGATGTCCTTCGCCTCTACTCTGACATTTCGCGAATTCCTCTGCTCTGCTATTCGACTCCTCTGCTCTGGTACCGTAGTCGGTTCCGGCACCCACGTCAGATCCGGTACCCTGGTCTGCTCCGGAATCCATGTTTGTTCTGGTATCCAAGTCTGCTCTTCGAGAGCGGTGATAGCTAAAGCTTGGTGAGTTTGCAGAGGTTGGCCATGAAATTTTACGGGCTGCTGCTGCTGCTGTAACACCCCGTACTTTTATGAGTAGTAGTAGTGTCGAGACACTACAGAGAGTACTACGGTACTGAGATATGAGATTATAATTAAGATGAGATGGAGTTATGATGGTAAATAGAAATATTGAGTATTAGAGTTACATTATTTTGATGAGACGAGTTATTATTCTAGATGGAGATATGAGTCTGATAGAATCAATAATGAAGATAGAGAGTGAGCAGTTTGAGAAAATGAGTTGAAATAGAGATGCTGTTTGAATTGAGGAAATAGCATAATTTATTTTTCCCGATGACGGATACAGAGGTATCTGTGAGATAATTTGTCCTATTGCTAATAGGAACATCTGAAGAAGAATAGAGTTGAGATAAGCGAGTGAGAAACCCTATAGAAGGGAGAGTCGATCTGAGAGATGATTGCTGATTGCTTTAATAAGATTTGTATCCGTGTTTTATCTGAGATGGTTTGAGTGATTTTCTACGTGACTATTTGTTTACGATGATGAGAGTGTGATTTGTTTTGTGTTATCTTAACACGGATTATTTTCGAGATTTTGGAGAACGAGATTATTTTTAAATCGGGAAATGGCATACAACTATTATTATTTTGCATATCAGTTTTTTTTTATGAGAAATATTTTACTGAGATATATATAAATAAGTTTATGATGAGATGAGATATTCCAATAGTTTGAGCTATTGTATTTTTGATGAGGTTAAAAATTCCTTTCCTTTCGATAAAATTGTAGCAGCTCAAGCGTAGCTGAGCTCTGCTCTGGAGGCAGAGCTGAAAACCGAGCTCTGCTCTGGAAGCAGAGCTGAAGTTGAACCGAGCTCTGCTCTGGAAGCAGAGCTGATGTTGAGCCGAGCTCTGCTCTGCTCTAACGACAGAGCTGAAAACCCGAGCTCTGCTCTGGTGACAGAGCTGAAATCGAGCTCTGCTCTGTCGAGTTAGTTAGCTCTGCTCTGGCCGAGTTAGCTCTGCTCTGGTGAGTCAGCCGAGCTTTGCTCTGCCGAGTCAGTCAGCTCTGCTCTGCCGAGTCAGTCAGCTCTGCTCTGACTTGTAAGCTCTGCTCTGGATGTGAGCTCTGCTCTGGATGTGAGCTCTGCTCTGGCGAGCTTTTTAGCTCTGCTCTGGCGAGTTTTAGCTCTGCCCTAGCGAGTTTCCAGCTCTGCTCTGGCGAGCTTTTTAGCTCTGCTCTGGCCGAGTCTTTTAGCTCTGCTCTGCTCTGGTGGCAGAGCTGAGATCGAGTATCTGAGATCGAGATCGAGTGTACTACACTTGAGATATTTTGTTTTTACCACATGCACATTATCTTAAATGGCAAGTGGATTAGGAGGTAGGAGTTAAGGGGGACATGCTTTAATTATAAAGTAAAAATGTTGGGATAACACTTTGATTCAAGTGGGATAAAATTCTTGAGCAAGTCATTATCCTAATTCTACAAATAACTCACGCACACACACCCTCCCTTCTCTTCCCCATTCTCGGCCTCCCCTCTCTCTCTCTATACTCTCTTTTCCTCCATTGATGTCCATTGAAGAAAGCTTAGAGAAGCTTCATCAAACACTACTATGAGATAATCCACCATCCAATCCAATCAAATACTATCATATCTCATCAAATTCAAGAAGCTAGAGCTAAGATCAAAGTTGGAGCAAAGTCTTGATCACCTTTTAAATCCTTGAGTAAGTGCTCCTAGATTATTTATTTGATCATATTAATGATATGTGAATGAGTATATGATCATGATTGAGCAAGAAAATCACCAAACTTATTCCTAGGAAATTTTCGAAAATTAGGGGCTTGAAACCCTACGAATTTTGTTGTTTATTTTTCTTGAATTGGCTTGAGTTATATGATGATGGATTTGAGTTTATGAGATGATCTAGATGACTAATAATGGATGAGATTGAAGCTTGAGGTAGAGAAGTGAAAAATGAAAGTGTTAGTTGAGGAAGAAGATGACATATATGTGTATCTATATGGGATCTTGTTTTATGATGTTGATTTGTGCTAATTGGTAACCTAGGATGTTAGATCTATGATTTTTGATCAATAGGTTATACATGATTAGTGGTATTTCAAAAGTTTTAGTTTAATAAAAACTAGGGTGATTAATAAATCTATGTGATTAATTGTGTGAAATCATTTAAGTATATAATCTTGAGCATGAAATAAGTATATGTTGAGGATATTGGCTATGGTTTGCCATGGGAATTTAATTAAGATAAAGTGAGATTTGCTTTTGCTTTGAGTTGATGTTCGAGAATGATATGAGATGAGAAGAGTCGAGGTTGAGTATATTTTTTTTGAATCGCTCGATCGTTTTGATGTGGTTGAGCATATAAAGAGTTTGAGATGAGATTTTGGAGAAATTTCGTAGGCCTTACTGACCTACTGTGATCGACGGTTTTTCGATGTCAAATATCTTTGAAACTTTTATAGCAATTCCCTACATGAGTCTTGAGTACCCTGGTAAAATATCAAGTCATTTCAACTTCGTTTGATATTTCTTTAAAATGCAAAACCTAAACTGTGCATTATTACCGAGAATTTCAGAAAACAGGGGAAAGAGTCATTCATTTCAGTAGCTTCCTATATGATCTAGCTTTCCAAATTTTTATGGTATCAACCTTATTGTGTTAGCTAGATATACACCAAAGTTGAGCCCAGTTTGACAACGTTTACTATTTTTCAAAAATTGCAACTTTCGGTTACACAAAACTGCCAGAAATGGTAGATCATGGTAAAAACGTCATATCTCTCAAACCACTTGGATTTTTCGACTCTACTTTTTTTTTAAATGAAACTAGACTCGTAGACCTTTCTTTTGGTATGAGTCTCGAGTCCAGGAGATGTCGGAGTCAGAACAGTTTAAATTTTGAAGTTGGGTCAGTGTAAAAACAGAGCATGTTTTGATGATGTTTGTTTGTGATTTCTTATGTCCCTTATGTGATTGTGTTGCCTATGTGTTTGAATGAGATTAGACGAACCTTATATGAGAGATAAATCGAGACTTAGAGCCATGATTTTCTTGAAACCTATCCTTGAACTTAAGGATTTGAGATGAGTGAAGAGTTTATATAGAGTTGAGTAAGGAGATAGAATATGAGATAGAGCACGAGTTAAGGCTTGAGAATTAGTCAAATGAGTTTCTAATCGAGATTCATTTTATGACATGAACCTTTGATGATGATGATGATCCCTGAAGACACGAGAAGAGCAAGGAAGTAAGTAACTCCACTTTGACGGGAGATTTTGAGTAAGGTCTTCAGGTGGGCATTATTTTGAGTATACAGTTTAAGAGCTTTTCTAAACTGTTTTAAATGATGATGAAATCATGAGATGTTTTGATGTTTTGAGATTTTGATGATGTTTGAGAATTATTGACTTGCCAATATTTTTTTTATGATGATGTTTGAGCTTGTATGTTTACCCTCTACTGTTGAGATGAGACGATCGGGTCCTGGACAGTTGATAGCTATCCTATCAGGGCTAGTGTACACTGAAGTGACTGTGAGCCGTTGAGCGAATCGGCCGGTCACGGTGCTTGAGAAGGAGGCCTACTTCTCAGTACCTGAGTTAAGATGATGATGAGTTGTAGATGTGGTACTTACTTGCTGAGTTTTGACTGCAGTCATTTGAGTCATTCATTCATTAATTGATGATGTTGAGTTTTAATTGCATGCACGGGATTTTTCTAACTGTTATCCCTGTGTTTTGCTGAGATGTGGCAAGTTCAATTTATAGCTCTATGAGCAGCTTTGTTTTTCGGCGATATGTCCACTGAGTATTTATGTACTCACGCCCTGCATGTATTTCTAAACGTGCAGGATAAGCGAAGGGGGAGTATGGTGCGGTGCTGGTGGAGAATGTTTCGGGTTGACGTTTTCTTTCTCTATCGTATGTCTGTTTTGTCGATAGAGTTTTGATATGAAGTTATGTTAAATAGAGTTTGATGTTTAAGATACTTAGTTTCCTTTGAAAATCAAGCAATACACTCACGGTTATATGTCTTCATACATATAATCGATTCGCCTTTTGCTGCGATACTCTGCATATTATTTCCTCATTATGAAAAATGAGCTATACCCGTTTTGCTTTTCATGATGAGATTCCCGATATTTATCAAGTTATGACAATATTGACGAATATACCCTTTTGATGAATTATGATGATTTTTCCTTAGCATGTTTCTTTGTGAGCTTCCGCTGTTGATCTATGTATTCTTTCTATTTTCCCCCTTTCTTTTATTAGTCGTATCGATACTCGGTCCCCGCTATTACTAGTGTCGGAATCGGGCTGCGACAGAGTGGTATCAGAGCAGGTCGTCTGCTCTGAGTTAAATGCTTGATTGAGTTGAGCTTTTATTTGCTCTTATTTATGAGTTGAGTACTAGTCTAATTTGAGTTCTTAGACTGGTTTGAGAGTCAGTCGAAACAGAACCCCAGCACCCCATCTCCTCCGACTTATCGAGGTAAGAGCTTTTGATGTTTTCTTTTCCGCTTTCATGCTGAGTTTTGAGTTGACCCACTAATGAGTTATGTGATGTTTGATGGCGGAACTATCTGAGCATGATGAGAACCATGAGTTGAGAAATATTTGGGAGTCATGTTGAGGCTAGTATAGCCGTTGCTCCACCGGACCAAATGAGAGAGAGTATGTTGATGATTGTGGTGGAATACCAAGTAAGTTTCGTATCCACTTTTGAGAAACACGATGTTTTTGTTTTTAGTATGCAGCGTATTGTTGAAGAAGCAACGAAACGCTGGTTTAGAGAGTATGAGCCAGATAAGGACGATACGCTAGGAGAGTTTCTAGCGCATTACCATCGACGCAGGTAGAGGGTTATTCCCTACGGAATCGACGGAGCGGAAGCTATCGATCTTCTGATTCCGCGGTTACCACCCACGTGGGGAGTTTGGGCGACAACATTCGTCCCCCTATTCGTGGGCACTACGTGGTTGGGAGGAGTGAGGTATGGTGACATTAGCGGTTTAATCGCGACGCTCAGCCATCGTTATTTTGCGTTCGGCGATCCCCCTGTACCGCCGTACGAACTGCCCGATGGGCCAGTCCAGGGTGGAGAGTTAGTGGTTGCACCCCCACTGCCAGATGAGCCTTACCCGGCTGCACCACCACCCCCTAGTGAGCCGATGCCGATTATACCTGAGTAGGCTGTTTCAGATCCGATAGTTTTCGAGACGTATTCACCGGTTGTGGAGCACGATCCGTTTTCGTATTTGGCGATGATCACATATCCTAGCGCCGACTTACCATTATGGGAGTTGACCCCGGTGACGGCACCTTTACTAGTGCTACCTATCAGGTCAGCACCGCCGATTGGTTTTACAGAGCCTCAGATTCAGCGAGTATCGGGGCCATCCGATTTGAGAGTTGCCCCAGTGCTAGATTCCGACGTTTTGGCTTTACAGCCTTACACGCACCAACTCCACTATGCACCTTATCGAGGCGCCCAAGAGGGAGGATCTCGACCTGCGAGGTCAGACAGCGATGAGGAGGATCCGGACGAGGAGACTCCGGATATGACAGTTGGACGCGGGCGAACCCAGCCTTTATGGCATCAGGTTGCGGATGACGGCACCGAGACATGGGTTTCTATTCCTGAGGTGCCAGTTTACTATCCGATGTATGATACGGATGTCGAGGATGAGCCGAGCGACGATAGCGCGTATCGGATCATAGACGAGTGTAAGGAGGAAGAGTCGGAGCCGAGTGAGGATGCTCCGACTGATGATGTTAGGAGTAGGATATCAGGTGATGACGAGATGGGAGATTGATAGATGACGACCGAGACTATCTAGAGATGTATATGTATAGTGATGCATAGCCGATATACATAGCTAGAAGCATAGTATAGGACATATATGACGCTTAGCCCTATGATGCTTGCATAGCGAGAGCATCATCATAGTATAGGGCGTTTTGTACACAGAGAACCTTCGTTTTTGAGTAAGACCTCAAAAGAAAGGCAATTTTTCTTATATAGAGATGACATTGATGACTAGAAAGCTTTATGTCACATCATAGTTTTGAGATTGATAATTTGATGCATGATGTTAGATGAACGATAGAGATAACGAGAACTATGAGAATTCTATATGAGAAATATAGAATTGAGTTGAGATATAGAGAACTGAGATGAGAATTTAGAGATTTTATCGCAATTTATAGACACAACCCTAATACGGCGAACGTATTATGGAGACCTCATGGGATGCATAGATACTATTGACCAATTGTACTTCGTAATAGAGGTACTTTCACCGGAACCGCGTTTAACATTGTTAAGAGTAATTATGAGAGTAGACTTATTGAGTTCCTATCCCGCTTGGTCATTTTTAAATTTTTCTGCATCCATTTGAACTCCTACATGAGATGAACTATTTGCTATTGAGAAATTTTTCCAGATCCACTGTGTTCGAGCCTGAGTCGTTTGTATTGGAAATCCTTACCCCTTGATTTAACAGTGGACAATTTATTCATTTTCCACCTAGTGGATTGCTTCTACTTCCAGTATTGATTTACTCCCATCATATCATATCTCAGTTTTTATCTTAGTTTCTGTTCTAACTGTTGATCTTCCTTTGATTGTAACTTCTTCATTATCCTTGAGATAGCACTGGCTATTATGGAATCATTCCATTACTTGAGCTCGTCTTATTCAAGATCATATATTTTTTTTATTCACATCCTAGTCCCTACCACATCCGACAAGAGTTAGGAATGTCTAGGTAACTAGGATGGCATAACTAGAAGAGTATTTGGAAGAAAACACGAGTTATGGGAGCAGTCGTAGAATATTATTACGAGACGAGCACAACTGTTCGACTATGGATTTTCATATATTAGCCAAGTATGTAGAAAGCTAACCATTTCGAGGATGAGAAGAAGTAATGCAAAGCCAGAACAGGCAATAGCAGATTTAAGGAGATCGAGATGACAGATTAGAACAGATGACGTTTTCCATGATAGCAGACTGAGATGACGACTAGTATAGAAGTAGCATCGTCGTCGTAGTACGGGATGTTTTATTTCCGTTATGCCCCGCAATTAGTAAGAGTTCTCGAAAGAGAAGATTTTCTTATATGTCTATACGACGATGATCAGAGAGTCTCTATGTTTGAGTAATGTTTTGAGCTGATGTTACGATGATTGACATGAGATATGTCTTTGACGTTGAGTTATGAGAACTAAGGAAATAATATGATATTGAGTAAGAGTCTTATGATTCGTGAGCTATGGGAATTAATTCTAAGGCTGAAATATGTCCCCTTAGGCTTTGCCGAGAAAGAGAAACCGATTGAAGAGAGAAATAGAGTTGATGATAAGAGATAAGGCAATAAAACCGTAGCTGAATACGAACGTCAATTTCGTGACTTGGTTCGGTATGCCACATATCGAGAAGAGATGAACAAGAAGATGTCAGAATTGTTTCGATCAAGTTTGAGATAAGAGGTACGAGACGATTTAACGAGTCGGAGTGCGGTTATGTGTACTGGAGCATTAAATAGAGCATTGGATATAGAACTGGCAATGTAGCCAGAGGAAGCGATTTAAGCTTCAGCACCCCAAAACGGTTAAGAGCACTCGAACATTCAATCTATCTTTTTCTGGACGAGGGCAAGAAGGAAAGAGAAAATGGGACAGAATACCTGCTACACCTGTCGAGGGGACGGGCACTACTCAACTAGTATCCGAATCGTCAGCAAAGTGGAAGCGGAGAACGACCGAGTCAGTTTCGGCCGCAGCTCAAAGCGATGGAAGGAGTCCTACCGCTACCGCCCCCACAACGACAACAGCCAGCCTATCGACCACGTCAGTCAGGAAGGCAGCCGCCAGCCCCGCAGGCGAATCAATCCCATCATCAGAGAGTGTTGCGCTTGAGCAGAAGGCTCAGGACAAGAATCGAAGAAATCTAGCAGAATCACTACGGTCTCACTCGTATGTCCTGACTTAGAATTCGAGCTAGAATCGATTAAGCTCAAGGCTAAAAACCTAAGGATGATGTCTATATGGTACATAGATATTATTTTGGGAATGGACTGGTTAGAGGAGAACCATGCGACGATACAATGCAAGGAGAGACGAATATCGTTTCATTTTTTTCAGGCCAAGAGCCTACTTCGTTTATTGGCGTTGAGAGAAAATGGAGAAAGCCGCCAATAATTTCGGCGCTTCAAGCCGAAAGCTTTTGCAGAGAAAGGATACAACCGCGTATGTTGTATACCTGAATCAGAGTGAGGAGTCCAAAACAGACATAGATGACGTACCAGTCATGCGAGAATACAAAGACATTTTTCCTGAAGTTTTACCAGGATTACCCCAGATCAATAGCTCGAGTTTACATTTGATCTTGAGCCCGGAGCCACACCGACGTCAAAGGCACCATATAGAATGGCCCCGGCAGAGTTGCAAGAGTGAAGCTGCAACTTCAAAAATTGCTAGATTTGGGCTTCATTCGACCTAGTGTTTCCCCGTGGGGAGCACCGATTCTTTTTATTAAAAAGAGGGACGGTAGTTTGAGGTTATGCATTGACTACCGCGAGTTGAATAAGGTGACACTGAAGAATAAGTATCCGTTATCTCGGATCGATGATTTATTCGATCAACTCCAAAAAGTGAGCACTTTTTCAAAGATTGATTTGAGAACGGGGTATCATCAGCTGAAGATAAGATCGGAAGATTTTTCGAAGATGACATTTCGTACGAGATACGGGCACTATGAATTCATAGTCATGCCTTTTGGATTGACGAATGCCCCTGCAGTGTTCATGGATCTCATGAACCGAGTCTTTCACAAATACATGGACAAGTTCATGTTAGTATTCATAGACGACATTCTGATTTACTCAAAGAGTAAACGAGAACACGAAGAGCAGTTGAAAATCGTGTTAGAGAGATTAAGAGCTGAAAAGCTATATGCTAAGTTCAGCAAATGTGAGTTTTGGCTTAAAGAAATCAATTTCCTTGGCCATGTCGTTTCTGCGAGAGGAATCGAAGTAGACCCAGCAAAAGTTCAAGCGGTAGAGTGGAGAGCACCGACTACACCGCATGAAATCCGCAGTTTTCTGGGATTAGCAGGGTATTACCGAAGATTTATTGAGGGCTTTTCGAAAATCACTAAGCCATTGACGCACCTGCTAAATAAAGAAGTTAAATTTGAATGGACAAACGAGTGTGAGTTGAGTTTTTCAGAGCTGAAGAAGAGAATTACCACTGCCCCAGTTTTAGTTGTTCCAAAGGCGAACAAAGAGTATGCAGTCTATACAGACGCATTGAAGAATGGACTAAGATGTGTACTGATGCAAGATGGAAGAGTTATTGCAAGTGCCTCACGGCAACTCAAGCCGCATGAGATGAATTATCCGACGCATGATTTAGAGTTAGCAGCCGTAGTGCATGCTTTGAAGATCTGGAGACACCATCTTTATGGAGTACGGTGTGAGATAAACACCGATCACAAAAAGTCTCAAATACTTCTTTGAGCAAAAAGATCTAGACATGTGACAGAGAAGATGGCTAGAGTTGGTGAAAGATTACGATTGCGGGATAAATTATCACCCCGAAAGAGCTAACGATGTCGTTGATGTGTTGAGTAGAAAGAATCAAGGAGAGTTAGATTTTTCTTATTCAAAAAGAAAACTTGATCAAGGAATTTGATAGATTGAGATTGGAGGTAGTGATATCACCTCAAATGATGGAAATGGTGATTACTACACTGATTTTTTTTATATCTGACCTACCGATGACGATTACATCGGATCGAGATTCCAGATTTACTTCATGTTTCTGGACGAGCATGCAAAAAGAGTTAGGTACTAAATTGAATTTTAGTACAGCCTTTCATCCGCAGATGGATGGACAGTCTGAAAGGACTATACGAGTTTTAGAAGACGTGATTAGCACTGTTGTGCTAGATAGAGGAAGTCAATGGGAGCAAGTTTTACCCCTGATCGAGTTTGCTTATTATAATAGTTTTCAATCAACTTTTAACATGGCTCCATACGAAGCCTTGTATGGACGAAAATATAAATCCCCGCTTTATTTGGGATGACGTTGGGGAGAGAAAAAGTGTTTGGACCAGAAGCTATTGAAGAGATGATCGCCATTGTGCGACAAATTCAACAGAGAATTAAAGAAGCACAAGATCGACAAAAGTCTTATACAGACCCCAGACGAACAGAGATTCATTTTGATGTAGGAGACAAAGTCTTTCTGAAAGATTCCCCATCCAGAGGAGTGCATTGTTTGGGAGTTAGAGGAAAACTCAAACCGAGATATATATATTAGACCCTAAAATATACTCAAGAAGGTAGGCCCTGTTGCCTATAGACTTGCGTTGCCTTCGAGCTTCGCGAACGTTCATAACGTTTTCCATGTTTCACAATTAAGAAAATACGTGTTTGATCCAAAACACGTCATTCATCAAGAAGAAGTGTCCCTAGAGCCGGACTTGAGATACGAAGAGAGGCCCGATACTATTCTGGATCGGAAGATCCAGCAGCTGAGAGACAAGTCAATTCCTTTGGTGAAAATCCAATGGAGACATCATGGGCAAGAGGAAGCAACATGGGAACTTGAAGAAAAGATGAAAGAGAAATATCCTGAGCTTTTTCCCGAAGATGAATAACTCAAATTTCGGGACAAAATTTTTTTTAAGGGGGGTAGGATATAACACCCCGTACTTTTATGAGTAGTAGTAGTGTCGAGACACTACAGAGAGTACTACGGTACTGAGATATGAGATTATAATTAAGATGAGATGGAGTTATGATGGTAAATAGAAATATTGAGTATTAGAGTTACATTATTTTGATGAGACGAGTTATTATTCTAGATGGAGATATGAGTCTGATAGAATCAATAATGAAGATAGAGAGTGAGCAGTTTGAGAAAATGAGTTGAAATAGAGATGCTGTTTGAATTGAGGAAATAGCATAATTTATTTTTCCCGATGACGGATACAGAGGTATCTGTGAGATAATTTGTCCTATTGCTAATAGGAACATCTGAAGAAGAATAGAGTTGAGATAAGCGAGTGAGAAACCCTATAGAAGGGAGAGTCGATCTGAGAGATGATTGCTGATTGCTTTAATAAGATTTGTATCCGTGTTTTATCTGAGATGGTGATAACACTCATGTTTCCATGGTTTTTAGTGTTCATATGATGTTATTTTATAGGAAATTGAGTGTTGGATGATTGTTTTATGCTTAATTTGCTTTATCTTTTGAAACATGATTCTTACTCGAACTTTGAAGGAAATTTCAGGTTTATTGAGTTCGAATTTGGAAACTTTATCTGAAATACAAGTTGTAGATCGTCTCGATAGGAGTTTGTGAGCGCAAACGGATTGCAAATCCGAGTTCGGACGAGAAAGTTATGACCGAAACGAAAACATCGCGCGCAGCAGTCAGAAGCCGGCGATCAACCGGCGACCCAGCCGGCGACCGCCGGCTGATGAAGGAATTTAAGGCAGCAGCCGGCGACCCAGCCGGCGCCCGCCGCTCAGCCCGCCGAGAAATCGGCGTGGCTGGCGATCAGGCGGCGCCCGCCGGGCGCCCGCCGCGTGAAGACCATTTTTTGTGAAGAAACCGGCGACCGCCGGGTGCCCGCCGGGGGGGTCGCCGCCATTCCGCTATTTTGCGTTTTTATGCGTTTTTCAAAGTCTGTTCGAGCTCAAACTCTGTATTTTACCCTGACACTATAAATAGGTCTTCTTTTGACCTATTTTGGGTTCCCAGCTTTACTTTTTCAGTTCCAAACTTTTATTTTTCAATTTCATAGCTTTAGAATTTATTGCTTTCCAGTTTTTACTGCTTGGATTGGATTTCCACAAGATTGAAGATTCAAGCTGCTACATTCGTTCTTATTCAGTTTTTATATAATTCAGTTTTTCCAATTGATTTCTTTTTAATTATGTTTATGTTATATTTTAGCATGTCTGACTAGTTTCCTTTAGCTGATTCTAGGGTTTGTAAATAGTTGATTGAATTTATGTGATTTATTTGTTAATACCTTTGTGCCTTCCAGTTTATGATTCATAATTCCTGGTGCTTAATTTCTTGTGAATTATCTGATCAATAGTTTGCATGTTTAGCTATTCGGTTTGAGACCTAGCGGAGATAACTGTTTAGCGGATTCAGGAATGTATGATATGATTTTAACCTTGAGACCTAGCGGAGATAGGTGGATCATAGAGAGCTATTCTTAGGAGCTATTGGGAGTTAGTAGATTTTCTTGAGACCTAGCGGAGATAGAAAATTTACTAATCTACGATCGTTGCTGCTCTAGCGAGAGTGATTGATTAATTAAGTGATCTCTCATCATAACTGGATTAAACTGGTACATAGGATTAATAGATTAATTATGTAGATTTAGTTAATGAATTTACTACTCTAGGATCAATTGTCTTTTAATATTCGAATTTTCCTACGTGCTTTTAATTATTGTTAATTGCGTTTTAGTTTAAGTTAATTAAACCTTCCTACTTTCGTTTACATGCATACTGTAAGGGTCTGTTTAGGAGATAGATAAAGTAATTTCGTTTTACAGTCTCTGTGGATACGATACTCTGCTTGCTATTTCTATGCTACAATTACACTGTTTAGTTGCAGTTTTTGTTGCTATAAAAATAGTGATCAACTTTTTGGCGCCGTTGCCGGGGACTGTTTAGATTTTGCTTTAATATTTCCAATAGGACTTTATAGTACTGCAAGTTTTTTTTTTATTGTTTTTATTTTTCTTTTCTGATCTTTTTGCTGTTTCTGTAGGTTGCATATGAACACACGATCTCACGGGAATCCTCTCTTTGAGTTAGACCCTGAAATCAACAAGACCTTGCGCAATCTTAAGAAGCAACAGAATCAAGTTGAGGATAATACGATGGCTACTCCAGAGCAAATCCAAATTCGAGCTCTGCAAGAGCAGTTGAAGAAGCTGCTTGACGCACAGGAGACGAGAGAGGCTCCGAAACAACCAGCCATCAATGAAGCGTTCATACCACAGTATGTATACCAGGAGCCCCCACGTGTGAACGTTACCAACTTTGAGCTGAAAACGGGTCTGATCACGATGGTTCAACAGAGCCAATATGGTGGACAGGCGATCGAAGACCCTAATGCGCACCTGGCACATTTCCTGGAGCTGTGTAGCACGGTAAAGATGAATGGTGTCCCTGATGACATTATCCGTCTTCGTCTTTTTCCCTTTTCACTGCGGGATAAGGCGAAGTCGTGGTATCATACGCTGCAGCTGGGAAATAATATCGTGTGGGAGGACTTGGCTCATGCATTCCTACGCAAGTTTCATCCGCCTGGCCTTACGTTGAAATTGAAGATGGACATCGTGCAGTTTCAACAGTACGAGGGAGAGAAGCTAGCGGAGACGTGGGAGCGATACCAGGAGAAGCTCAGAAAGTGCCCAGGCCATGGTTTTGATGAAGGCACGCTCGTGATAATGTTCTACAATGCCTGCGGGGAGCGTACGAGGATGCACATGGATACAGCTGCAGGCGGCTCTCTACTCCAGAAAAGCAGCTCTGATGCATGGAGCATTATTGATAGTATGGCTTCTACGAGCTACCAATGGCCATCTGAGCGTATGCAATTGAAGAAGGTTGCAGCTGCGTCCACTTCTGATCCTATGGCAGCTATGGTTACTCAACAGGCAGCGATGGCTACACAGCTGGCAGAGCTGACTGCAAAAATTGGTGAATTGAATGCTGGACGTCATGAGCAAGCTGTGATAGACCCATCAGGCTTGGGAAACGTCAATTATATCAATGACAGAAATTATGGGAATTTTCAGCAAGGACAGCCAGGGATGTATAACAGAGGTCAGCCATATCAGCAGGGTCAGCAGCAGTTTCAGCCAGGAGCACGCCCGCATCCGAATCTTTCTTACGGTAATCCAAACAATGCTTTGCAGCCTCCACCTGGATTTTCTGTGTCTAGCGGAGGAGTTATAAATGATTCGAAGAAGGTATCAATGGAGGATATGATGCAGCAGATGTTAATGAAGATGACTGGGATGGAGACAACTGTTAATTCAAGGATGACTAATTTGGAGTCTCAAGTGGGTCATATTGGAAATAATTTTTCAGCACTCTCCAAGCAAGTACAAATGTTGGAGACTCAAGTTGGTCAGATGGCCAACCAAGCAGCTGCGCAGCACACACCAGGAAAGTTTCCTAGCAACACTGAAATAAATCCCAAAAATCAGTGTAATGCGATCCATCTTCGAAGCGGGACTGAGTACCAGAATTTTCCAGAGCTGCAGAATGACAAGGGAAAAAGCAAAGTAGTGGAGAACGATGATGATGACTTGGAGGAGCTTGCAGCGAAACAGCCGCCTACCCCTAAGAATGATTCGAGCTCTTTGGCTGTGAAGGAGCCCAATCCTACTCCTACGTTTCCCAGGCCAGAGTACAAGCCTGTAGTGCCTTTTCCGAATAGCCTGGCAAAGCCGAAGATGGATAAGAAGTTAGCCAAGTTCATGGAGATGTTTTCAAAGCTTCACATCAACATTCCTTTACTTGATGCTTTGAGAGATATGCCAGGCTATGCCAAGTTTCTCAAGGACGCAGTCTCCAACAAGAAGAAGTTGGGGAAATATGAGACGATAAATCTTTCCGAGGAATGCAGTGCTGTGCTACAAAGAAAGCTACCATTGAAGCAAAAGGATCCTGGCAGCTTTACTATCGCGTGTATGATGGGAGGACAGAATTTCGCTCGTGCTCTTTGTGATTTAGGAGCTAGCATCAATTTGATGCCCCTTTCTATTTTCAAACGCTTGGAGATTGGAGAGATCAAGCCTACCTCTATTGCATTGCAGATGGCAGATCGTTCCATCACATATCCCAAGGGAATTGTGGAGGATGTCCTAGTTCAGGTGGAGCAGTTTATTTTTCCTGCAGATTTTGTAGTCCTGGACATGCCGGAGGACAAGAATACTCCATTGATCTTAGGACGTCCGTTCCTAGCTACCGGCCGTGCTCTTATTGATGT
Source organism: Salvia miltiorrhiza (assembly GCF_028751815.1). Classification (NCBI taxonomy): domain Eukaryota; kingdom Viridiplantae; phylum Streptophyta; class Magnoliopsida; order Lamiales; family Lamiaceae; genus Salvia; species Salvia miltiorrhiza. The sequence goes on along the minus strand of NC_080388.1, from coordinate 20,838,540 downwards.
GCAGGATGGAGATCTCACATTTAGAGTCAATGATGAAAAATTGACTCTATCTATCTATGATGCTATGAGAAAACCAGCCGAGCCGCCGCTGGATGAGTGCAACATGATCGACTCTCTGATAGCTTTTCCTGCAGCTGTAGAGGATCCTTTGGAGGAGTGTATCACACAGAAACCTCCACAAAAGGAAGTTCCCCAGAATGAAGTGATTAATTTGGCTGACAGTTTTCTAGCAAATTTGGAGGATGAAGAGGTTGAGAAGAATGAGCTCCCCAAGTTTGAAGCCAAGAAAAAAACTCCAAAACCAAAGGAAGTTCTGACTTTTGAAAAGTGTTTGTTTTTGGAGCATGATGGGGGGTCATTGAAAACCCATACCCCCAAGAAGAAGAAAGTGAAATTCCGGATTTTTCGGAATAAGAATGAAAAGGGGGCAATGCTTGTGGAGGATGTCCGAGCCAAGAAAAGTGTTTTGGTGGAGAGGGCACCTAAGAGTAGAAAAGCTTTCCAATGGTTAGAGTGCTGTTTCCGACCTCCATGAGTTTTTGAGGTATCGTCGAGCTTTAGACGTTAAATTAAGCACTTGTTGGGAGGTAACCCAACCGTTTTTGTTTTGTTTTTCTTTCTTTTAGTTTCGTTTTGTTTCCTTTTTGTTTTGTTTTTTTTGTTTTGGGTTTTTAGTGCAGCGTTGAGCTTGGAAGATGCGGGAACTCGCGCTTGGTTCATACCACCACCATGGAGCATTTTTTTTTTTTTCTGTGAGTAGTGACACACATATCATCATCCCTCCAAACTTATTTTCGAACTTATGTTCTGTAATAAGTTTGGGGGAGGGGGGTGAGAGTAGATATGTGTATCACTTTTATTTTTTTTTGTTGGCTTTATTGTTTTATCCTGCTTGGTTGGTGGTGTGTGTTTGTGATTTTTTTTTAGATGATTATTGCTCCATTAGATTTCTGGTAAGATGCCAATGATGATTTCTGTGAAAAAAAAAATTGGAGTTTGATTTTCTTTGATGATTTGAGCATAACTGGAACTAATTTGCATAATTCTAGAGTGATTTTAACCTTGACTTTTGGACGTTGAATAAACCTGTGAGATTTTGAGCCATAACTGTTTATCATACACAGTTTATTCTTTGTTGTGAGTTTTGTCATGCATATGTGGTGATCTTCTAGAACTTGCCATGGTTTCTGTGTCGAGGTTGCTGTTGTGCCCAGGATTAGGAGATGATTTTAGGCCATCTTTTGTTAGCCACATTATTTTCCCAAACACTGTCCTTATTGAAAAAAATTATCCTTTGTTATCCACTTTGAGCCTATTTAGCTTTTATTCTTTAGCCGGATGATAGGGGGGTGATGTAGTATATGGGAATCTTTGTGTGGTGAATATCATAGTGGTTCATGAAGAAGAAGGGATGATATTGTGATACTATTTACTCTTATAAGCTCTAGAAAAGTTGTGGAAAGAAAAGAAAAAAAAAAAAAAAAAAAAAAAGAGAAAAAAGTATAAAGTCGAGTGTATATTGAGATATTTGTTTGAAAATCGACTTTGTGTGTTGGAAATAATTGGAGAGCATAAAAGAGTGTTTAGTTCTATTTTGTGATGATTAAATCCCTTGAGTTGTGTTGTTTATGGTGGCATAGTTGGGAGGAAGATGGAATTTATTCCATACTTGATTTGTGAAGCTATAAGGTTGGTGTTCTTGATCTATTTGAGTCACTTAGCCTATATTTCCCTACCTTAACCAATGTCCCTACATTATAACCCAAAGAAAAAGACCTTTCTGATCTTAGTCCTGGCACACTTTTAGCGATGGAGATTGTAGACGATTGGCAAGCCTATGGTAAGTGATCTGCATTGCATTGAATTCGATGAGAGCATACACGTCCTATTTATTCCATCAAATTGAGAGTTGAGTGATACACATACCTTGTGAGATTCAATTGTTTGGAATGTCAAGGTTGATTTTGCTATAGGTTATGTTTATTGGTGAATTTTGTGCTTGATTATTGAAGATTTGAGAATTCCATTATCCTTTATCTTTCGGAGGCATCGATGAGCTAGATTTCTTACCCATTCGTGTTTTTGATTGTGTTCTTCTCATTATTCGAGGACGAACAATGGCTTAAGTTTGGGGGAGTTGATAACACTCATGTTTCCATGGTTTTTAGTGTTCATATGATGTTATTTTATAGGAAATTGAGTGTTGGATGATTGTTTTATGCTTAATTTGCTTTATCTTTTGAAACATGATTCTTACTCGAACTTTGAAGGAAATTTCAGGTTTATTGAGTTCGAATTTGGAAACTTTATCTGAAATACAAGTTGTAGATCGTCTCGATAGGAGTTTGTGAGCGCAAACGGATTGCAAATCCGAGTTCGGACGAGAAAGTTATGACCGAAACGAAAACATCGCGCGCAGCAGTCAGAAGCCGGCGATCAACCGGCGACCCAGCCGGCGACCGCCGGCTGATGAAGGAATTTAAGGCAGCAGCCGGCGACCCAGCCGGCGCCCGCCGCTCAGCCCGCCGAGAAATCGGCGTGGCTGGCGATCAGGCGGCGCCCGCCGGGCGCCCGCCGCGTGAAGACCATTTTTTGTGAAGAAACCGGCGACCGCCGGGTGCCCGCCGGGGGGGTCGCCGCCATTCCGCTATTTTGCGTTTTTATGCGTTTTTCAAAGTCTGTTCGAGCTCAAACTCTGTATTTTACCCTGACACTATAAATAGGTCTTCTTTTGACCTATTTTGGGTTCCCAGCTTTACTTTTTCAGTTCCAAACTTTTATTTTTCAATTTCATAGCTTTAGAATTTATTGCTTTCCAGTTTTTACTGCTTGGATTGGATTTCCACAAGATTGAAGATTCAAGCTGCTACATTCGTTCTTATTCAGTTTTTATATAATTCAGTTTTTCCAATTGATTTCTTTTTAATTATGTTTATGTTATATTTTAGCATGTCTGACTAGTTTCCTTTAGCTGATTCTAGGGTTTGTAAATAGTTGATTGAATTTATGTGATTTATTTGTTAATACCTTTGTGCCTTCCAGTTTATGATTCATAATTCCTGGTGCTTAATTTCTTGTGAATTATCTGATCAATAGTTTGCATGTTTAGCTATTCGGTTTGAGACCTAGCGGAGATAACTGTTTAGCGGATTCAGGAATGTATGATATGATTTTAACCTTGAGACCTAGCGGAGATAGGTGGATCATAGAGAGCTATTCTTAGGAGCTATTGGGAGTTAGTAGATTTTCTTGAGACCTAGCGGAGATAGAAAATTTACTAATCTACGATCGTTGCTGCTCTAGCGAGAGTGATTGATTAATTAAGTGATCTCTCATCATAACTGGATTAAACTGGTACATAGGATTAATAGATTAATTATGTAGATTTAGTTAATGAATTTACTACTCTAGGATCAATTGTCTTTTAATATTCGAATTTTCCTACGTGCTTTTAATTATTGTTAATTGCGTTTTAGTTTAAGTTAATTAAACCTTCCTACTTTCGTTTACCTGCATACTGTAAGGGTCTGTTTAGGAGATAGATAAAGTAATTTCGTTTTACAGTCTCTGTGGATACGATACTCTGCTTGCTATTTCTATGCTACAATTACACTGTTTAGTTGCAGTTTTTGTTGCTATAAAAATAGTGATCAGATGGTTTGAGTGATTTTCTACGTGACTATTTGTTTACGATGATGAGAGTGTGATTTGTTTTGTGTTATCTTAACACGGATTATTTTCGAGATTTTGGAGAACGAGATTATTTTTAAATCGGGAAATGGCATACAGCTATTATTATTTTGCATATCAGTTTTTTTTTATGAGAAATATTTTACTGAGATATATATAAATAAGTTTATGATGAGATGAGATATTCCAATAGTTTGAGCTATTGTATTTTTGATGAGGTTAAAAATTCCTTTCCTTTCGATAAAATTGTAGCAGCTCAAGCGTAGCTGAGCTCTGCTCTGGAGGCAGAGCTGAAAACCGAGCTCTGCTCTGGAAGCAGAGCTGAAGTTGAACCGAGCTCTGCTCTGGAAGCAGAGCTGATGTTGAGCCGAGCTCTGCTCTGCTCTAACGACAGAGCTGAAAACCCGAGCTCTGCTCTGGTGACAGAGCTGAAATCGAGCTCTGCTCTGTCGAGTCAGTTAGCTCTGCTCTGGCCGAGTTAGCTCTGCTCTGGTGAGTCAGCCGAGCTTTGCTCTGCCGAGTCAGTCAGCTCTGCTCTGCCGAGTCAGTCAGCTCTGCTCTGACTTGTAAGCTCTGCTCTGGATGTGAGCTCTGCTCTGGATGTGAGCTCTGCTCTGGCGAGCTTTTTAGCTCTGCTCTGGCGAGTTTTAGCTCTGCCCTAGCGAGTTTCCAGCTCTGCTCTGGCGAGCTTTTTAGCTCTGCTCTGGCCGAGTCTTTTAGCTCTGCTCTGCTCTGGTGGCAGAGCTGAGATCGAGTATCTGAGATCGAGATCGAGTGTACTACACTTGAGATATTTTGTTTTTACCACATGCACATTATCTTAAATGGCAAGTGGATTAGGAGGTAGGAGTTAAGGGGGACATGCTTTAATTATAAAGTAAAAATGTTGGGATAACACTTTGATTCAAGTGGGATAAAATTCTTGAGCAAGTCATTATCCTAATTCTACAAATAACTCACGCACACACCCTCCCTTCTCTTCCCCATTCTCGGCCTCCCCTCTCTCTCTCTATACTCTCTTTTCCTCCATTGATGTCCATTGAAGAAAGCTTAGAGAAGCTTCATCAAACACTACTATGAGATAATCCACCATCCAATCCAATCAAATACTATCATATCTCATCAAATTCAAGAAGCTAGAGCTAAGATCAAAGTTGGAGCAAAGTCTTGATCACCTTTTAAATCCTTGAGTAAGTGCTCCTAGATTATTTATTTGATCATATTAATGATATGTGAATGAGTATATGATCATGATTGAGCAAGAAAATCACCAAACTTATTCCTAGGAAATTTTCGAAAATTAGGGGCTTGAAACCCTACGAATTTTGTTGTTTATTTTTCTTGAATTGGCTTGAGTTATATGATGATGGATTTGAGTTTATGAGATGATCTAGATGACTAATAATGGATGAGATTGAAGCTTGAGGTAGAGAAGTGAAAAATGAAAGTGTTAGTTGAGGAAGAAGATGACATATATGTGTATCTATATGGGATCTTGTTTTATGATGTTGATTTGTGCTAATTGGTAACCTAGGATGTTAGATCTATGATTTTTGATCAATAGGTTATACATGATTAGTGGTATTTCAAAAGTTTTAGTTTAATAAAAACTAGGGTGATTAATAAATCTATGTGATTAATTGTGTGAAATCATTTAAGTATATAATCTTGAGCATGAAATAAGTATATGTTGAGGATATTGGCTATGGTTTGCCATGGGAATTTAATTAAGATAAAGTGAGATTTGCTTTTGCTTTGAGTTGATGTTCGAGAATGATATGAGATGAGAAGAGTCGAGGTTGAGTATATTTTTTTTGAATCGCTCGATCGTTTTGATGTGGTTGAGCATATAAAGAGTTTGAGATGAGATTTTGGAGAAATTTCGTAGGCCTTACGGACCTACTGTGATCGACGGTTTTTCGATGTCAAATATCTTTTAAACTTTTATAGCAAGTCCCTACATGAGTCTTGAGTACCCTGGTAAAATTTCAAGTCATTTCAACTTCGTTTGATATTTCTTTAAAATGCAAAACCTAAACTGTGCATTATTACAGAGAATTTCAGAAAACAGGGGAAAGAGTCATTCATTTCAGTAGCTTCCTATATGATCTAGCTTTCCAAATTTTTATGGTATCAACCTTATTGTGTTAGCTAGATATACACCAAAGTTGAGCCCAGTTTGACAACGTTTACTATTTTTCAAAAATTGCAACTTTCGGTTACACAAAACTGCCAGAAATGGTAGATCATGGTAAAAACGTCATATCTCTCAAACCACTTGGATTTTTCGACTCTACTTTTTTTTAAATGAAACTAGACTCGTAGACCTTTCTTTTGGTATGAGTCTCGAGTCCAGGAGATGTCGGAGTCAGAACAGTTTAAATTTTGAAGTTGGGTCAGTGTAAAAACAGAGCATGTTTTGATGATGTTTGTTTGTGATTTCTTATGTCCCTTATGTGATTGTGTTGCCTATGTGTTTGAATGAGATTAGACGAACCTTATATGAGAGATAAATCGAGACTTAGAGCCATGATTTTCTTGAAACCTATCCTTGAACTTAAGGATTTGAGATGAGTGAAGAGTTTATATAGAGTTGAGTAAGGAGATAGAATATGAGATAGAGCACGAGTTAAGGCTTGAGAATTAGTCAAATGAGTTTCTAATCGAGATTCATTTTATGACATGAACCTTTGATGATGATGATGATCCCTGAAGACACGAGAAGAGCAAGGAAGTAAGTAACTCCACTTTGACGGGAGATTTTGAGTAAGGTCTTCAGGTGGGCATTATTTTGAGTATACAGTTTAAGAGCTTTTCTAAACTGTTTTAAATGATGATGAAATCATGAGATGTTTTGATGTTTTGAGATTTTGATGATGTTTGAGAATTATTGACTTGCCAATATTTTTTTTATGATGATGTTTGAGCTTGTATGTTTACCCTCTACTGTTGAGATGAGACGATCGGGTCCTGGACAGTTGATAGCTATCCTATCAGGGCTAGTGTACACTGAAGTGACTGTGAGCCGTTGAGCGAATCGGCCGGTCACGGTGCTTGAGAAGGAGGCCTACTTCTCAGTACCTGAGTTAAGATGATGATGAGTTGTAGATGTGGTACTTACTTGCTGAGTTTTGACTGCAGTCATTTGAGTCATTCATTCATTAATTGATGATGTTGAGTTTTAATTGCATGCACGGGATTTTTCTAACTGTTATCCCTGTGTTTTGCTGAGATGTGGCAAGTTCAATTTATAGCTCTATGAGCAGCTTTGTTTTTCGGCGATATGTCCACTGAGTATTTATGTACTCACGCCCTGCATGTATTTCTATACGTGCAGGATAAGCGAAGGGGGAGTATGGTGCGGTGCTGGTGGAGAATGTTTCGGGTTGACGTTTTCTTTTCTCTATCGTATGTCTATTTTGTCGATAGAGTTTTGATATGAAGTTATGTTAAATAGAGTTTGATGTTTAAGATACTTAGTTTCCTTTGAAAATCAAGCAATACACTCACGGTTATATGTCTTCATACATATAATCGATTCGCCTTTTGCTGCGATACTCTGCATATTATTTCCTCATTATGAAAAATGAGCTATACCCGTTTTGCTTTTCATGATGAGATTCCCGATATTTATCAAGTTATGACAATATTGACGAATATACCCTTTTGATGAATTATGATGATTTTTCCTTAGCATGTTTCTTTGTGAGCTTCCGCTGTTGATCTATGTATTCTTTCTATTTTTCCCCTTTCTTTTATTAGTCGTATCGATACTTGGTCCCCGCTATTACTAGTGTCGGAATCGGGCTGCGACAGCTGCTGCAATTGGTTCAAGGTGCTCGACAGTTGCCCTACGGTGGTCTCAAGTCTTTTTATGGTGGATGCTTGAGACTCCATATTCTACTTAGTCATCTCCATATTTTGCTTGCTAATCTCCATGAAAGCTTGCAACGTGTCTTCAAGTGATGACTTCTGGGGCTGAGCGTGTTGCTGCGAAGGCTGAAAATTCCCTTGTTGTTGATACCTCGGTGGATATTGTTGGGGAAAATTTTGTTGCGGTGGGCAGGGCTGCTGACCTCTCCATCCATTGTTGACGTTCTCCCCTTGATTATAATTTTGCGGTCTGCTCTGCCCTTGATTATAGTGTTGCCCGAATTGTGGTCTGTTCTGCCCTTGATTATAGCTCTGTACCTTGATAGTAGTTTTGCACGAAGCCAGGTCTGCTCTGCATTTGGTTATAGCTCTGAAATCCTTGTGCAGCATAGACTTCAGCTTCATCCTCCGGAGTAAATTCGCCCATTCTGTGGCACTCATTGACTGCATGGCTGAAATCTTCACATATTCCGCAAGGCTCGCCAGTCTGCACCGGGACGGAAGGAGTTTCCATCTTGCCCATCTTCAGCTGTTGTACTTCTCGCATGATCGAGGCCAGCTGCTGCATTTCGAATTGATTTGTCACCGCGCTGGCTTCAACTCTTCTTCCACGGACGAACTTCTGTTGGGAGCTTTCGGCCAAGGTCTTGAAAATCTCTTTCAGGTCTGCAGCTGTCTTCCGAGCGATGTTACCTCCTGCCGTGCTATCCACCATAAATTGGGCAGTTTGCACTAACCCATCGTAGAAAGACTGCATCAACATAACATTAGTGAATTGATGTTGAGGGCATTGACGGATAAGTTCTTCATATCTCTCCCAAGCTTCATGCAAAGGCTCATCCACTCCTTGGGTGAACTCCATTATTTTCGTTCTCAGCTCCTCTGTCTTGTGACTTGGGTAATATTTCAGCATGAATTTTTCACAAGCATCTCCCTACGTAGTGATAGAGTTGGGCGGCAGAGAAAGCATCCATGTCCTTGCCCGGTCTTTAAGTGCATATGGGAAGCACTTGAGCTTGAGTTGGTCCTCCGTGAGAGTAAGCAAAGGAATTGTTTGCACTTGTGTGCAAAAATCCCGAATGAATTGCAGGGCATCCTCGCTTGGCATCCTGTGGAACACCGGCAGTAAACTCGAGTCATTGGGTTTGAGATTACAGTTTCTCACTGCGGTGGGGAATACGATTGCCGATGTGTTGGTATCTCCGATCACCGGCCTGGTGAAGTCTCCCATGTACTCCATGTTTTGAGCCATCTCCTTCTTTTCTACTTCGTGTAAATTCTGCTCAGTGCGAAAATTGGCGGAGCTGGCCTCTTCCTCCTTAGCTTGTTCTGCCGTGTCTGTATTCTGCTCTGTATCGGCAGAGCTGGCGTCCTCCTTCATTGGCTGCTCTGAAGACTCAGAGTCAGAGCTGGCTGGCAAATCTAGTTCCTCATCTCCTACGCTCTGCTCTGGTAGTTCAGAATCAGAGCTGGAATTGGCAGAGTTGGCAGCGCTGTCTTCAGCGAACACTCCTTTGCAGCTATACTTCCTGAAAATCCCTTCGCTCGTACTATGCAACGAGGACACGAGTTTGCCTTTAAGACTACAGCGTCCCTGCATGCACAACACTAAACAAACGGATTAAACGCACCGAGTAGAAGAACGTAAAAACAAAAACGAGAAAAACTAGAAATTAAATACGCAAGTAAACAAAATGACACAACTAAAACGCCTAAAACTTTCCCCGGCAACGGCGCCAAAATTTGACTCAACCTAGAACACCTCTAGTTTGACTTGCAATAGAACAGGGACATCCTAGTGATGGTAAGTTGACCCAGTGTCATCTCTCAAGGAAAGTCTTTAAGGGCTTTTAGTAGTATCGTAGGAAAAAGCAATCAAAGAAAGCAGTAAAGAATTTGATTTTAAAAACTGAAACTTAAATTGAACTTGACTTGAATTTAAACTTAATCTAGGCAAAAATTTAAACAACTTAAATTAAACCTAGTTATGAAATTAAATACTTACAAATTAAAAACCAACTAATCTAGGCGTGAAACTAAAGTGCATAATTCAAATTGCATAATTAAAAAGAAAGCATGAACATGAACGAAAAACGTAAACATGATTAAACAAAATAAATTGAATTGAAATACGAAATACCGTAAACGTCTTGAACGTGTAATTGTGTCACTCAATCACAAGCCAAGAATAAAAACTAAACAAAACTAAATTGAAACCTAATTAAAAATCGACACTATGAAAGCAATTAAATTCCTAAGCTTCGGATGCCAACAGATCTCAAAGATGGCGTCTAAAACTAGGGCAAGGGATTCTTGTTACAATGAAAAGTATGGCCCTATTTATAGACTTCAAATTTCTCTAGATCACCATGGAAGTTGTCGTGCAAAGTAGAACTCTAAAGGCAATAGAATCATGCAAAATAAGGCAACTCTCTAGCTGTACGCGCTCAGCAAGTAATCTCCACTCTGGCGGAAATCGCGGCTCTCGCCAGAGAAATGGCTATCGCCAGGGGAACGGTCGCGCCAGAGAAATGGTGATTTCTCTGCTCTCGCCAGCGGAACGGCTTCCGCTCTGGCTCTCGGTTTCTCTGACTGGTGATTCCGCTGGCGCTTCGATTCCTCTGATCTGACTTCGCTGCTCTGGCTTTCTCTCCTCTGCTCTGACTTTTGACTTCGCTGGCCTGGCTTTTGATTTCGCTGCTCTGGCCAGCGATTTCTCTGGCAACTTCTGGAGCGTTTCTCTGGCTTCCCATTTCGCTGCTCTGGCATGCGGGGCTTCACTTCTCTGACATGCCAGAGTATGCACAAAAACATAATTCGTAGCCCAAACTCTCCAAAATTTGCACTCTTCATCTCGAAAACCTAAATCTCCTGCAAAGCATAAAATACACCATAAAACGCACCAATTTACAGAAGATTTAACTTAAAACATGCACATGCAAACCCCAAAATTTAGAACAATTACGCATAAATCAATTTACAAAATTAAAAGATTATAAATTAGAAAAAAAAATTAGAGTGGATTTTTAAAATGGCCACTTTCATATTGTAAAATTAAAAATTGTCCACTAAGATAAAAATATTAAAAAATGGCCACTGTTACCAAAATACCCTTCCACATTAAAAATTAAAAAAATGTCCACTTTACATCACCCCTTTAAAAAATCCCGCAATTCACAACCAGTGTGAATTCACAACCAAAATTTTTTGGTTGTGAATTCACACTGGTTGTGAATTAAGAATTCACAACCAGTCGAATTCACAACCAGAATTTTTTGTTTGTGAATTCACAACTAGTCGAATTCAGAGCCAAAATTTAATTCACAACCAATCGAATTCACAACCAAAATTTAATTCACAACCAGAATTTTTTGGTTGTGAATTCACAACCAAACGAATTCATAACCAAAATTTAATTCACAACCAGATTTATGTTGGTTGTGAATTCACAATCAGTAGAATTCACAACTAGAATTTATTTTGGTTGTAAATTTGAGTTTTTAAAATTTGAATTCACAATTAAAACTGTAATTTATTTTGATTGTGAATTTATAGATTTGGTTGTAAATTCAAGAATATTAAGTTGTGAATTCATCGAGCTAGTTGTGAATTCAAGAACATTAAGTTGTGAATTCATCGACCTGGTTGTGAATTCTTAAATCTAGTTGTGAATTCATAAACGTGGTCGTGAATTCAAGAACATTTCATAAATTTGGTTGTGAATTTAAGAACATTAAAAAAATTGTTGTACAAAACCAAAATGCAACAACTCAATCTACCATCAAAATACATCAATTCCTCTAAATCAACAATCAAAATACAACAAAATATTATCCGAATCAATTCAATCTACAATCAAAATACAACAATTCATTCGAATCAACAATCTCAGCATTCAATCTCCAAATCAACAATCTCAACAGATCTTAGAACGAAAATCATTCACAAACGTCTCAAATCTAAAGTTTTTTTCAAGGAATTAAGACAAAAATCCCCAAAATTATTCAGCTATGTAACTAGGGTTTTTTTTGCCTGGGAAAACGCGCCGCTTAGAAGCGGCGCCGCTGCCGCTATGCATTGAGAATCTCCTCATCAACTCCCAATCAAACCCTGTCCAATTTGACGCCTTCAACCTCGAGAAATCCCTAATCCTGCCGCTCAGCGGCCGCGATTCGCCGTCGGCGATCGCCACCACGCCCTACGGCTCGCTCTACGTCGCCCACGGCAGCAAATCGAAGCTCGAGTTCCTGCTCTCGGATGCACTGCTCAACCACTCCAAATCGAAGCTCAAACGCCAGCTGCGGGGGAGATTGGAACAGATCCAATCACGCTACGCATCCCTCAAGTCCAACGTTGTTTCATTATCAACGTCCAAATCGAAACAGCCAAAGGCAAAGCCGGAAAATCGCTAAGATCCAGAATGAAGGCCTCGTTCAATCTTCTCAAAAAATAGATCTGAGATACGCACTGGAGATCCAGAACGTAAGGCCTGCGATTGGAGGCGGAGGTGGAAACACAAATGACGAAGCGCGCAAGCGGCGGCTGCACCTTGGAAACTCGAGCCTCGATGTTATGGCGGCGGCGGACGAAGCGAGAGCGGCGGCGCTTCTCCGAAGGAGAGAAAGAAGGAGGGAGGGAGAGAAGTGCGAAGCGGCTGCTGCTCCTTGGAAACTCGAGCCTTGATGTTCTAGCGGCGGCGGACGAAGCGAGAGCGGCGGCGCTTCGCCGGAGGAGAGAAGGAATGAGGGAGGGAGAGAGAGAGAGAGAGAGCGAGAGAAGTCAGAGAGCATAGAGAGAGAGAGAACGCATTAGAGGTTGACTGGCCATTTTTTAATATTCTAAAGAGAAGGGTATTTTTGTCTTTTTGCTCAAAAACTGGCCAGATTTTAATATTTTTATTTTATAGGCTAAAATTTAGTTTTACAATATGAAAATGGACACTTTTATATAATTGCTCAAAAAATTATGTAAACATATTGATAAAATGTTTATAGCCATCAAGAATGTATGTTACTTATACCTAAATAATTTGAATAATAAAATACTTAAAATTAGAGAAACTTCCACGAAGAAATCATTTATATATATATATATATATATATATATATATATTTTAAGAAATGACCTTTAATTTCTTAAAAAGTATCAATTAATTTTGAATGAGCAATAAATTAATATCAAGCTAAGGAGGTCTATGCGCACTAAAGCGCATTACAATTAACTTCAAATTAAGCAATTCTTCCGAATGCGCATCTTTATCTTTATCTTTATATATATAAAAAACAAAGTAAATGTAATTTAATTCAATTACAAGGATATAATTAAAATTTTTGGAAAAAATTATAACCACCACTAAACCACTTATTAGTCAATTATCTTGAAAACCGCCACCAATTAACTTCTCTAAACAAAATAAGCTAATTCAATATTCCATAAAACAAAACTAATTGGTTAAAAAAAACAAAACAAAACTAATTCAATTTTAGCAATATTTAATGTTTACTTTTCGAGAGATAGTATATATTAATTTGTAATTTATCTCATAATTTTAACAAACTAAGAATTAATATTTTAGGAAGTAGAGTTTTCCTTAAAATAAGGAACCGCAATTTCACTTTTATAATTTTCTTTTTTATCTTATTTCTAATATTTTAATCATTCAAATTATGTATTTACATTTACTTTATATTTCAAATAATTTATTAATATTACACTACGCAATTCTTATATATTACAATTTACATTAAAAAATAATAACTCAATAACCTCATCCAATTAATTTAATATTAAATCAATTTAAAAATTATGAATTACAATTCATGTATGCGTAATTTCTCAAACTCTTATCCATTTAAGGACGTCCACAAAAATTAGTCTCGTTATAAATTTGGAAAGTTTGCATGGTGATGGATTTGATGAATTTTTTTCTTCACTCACAATATAATTAATTATAATTATTTACACTACTTTTCTAAGTATAATCCTTTATAATTAATTAAAATTTGTATCATCTCTTTCTATGACTATTTTTTGTGAAAAAAGAAAATATAAAATATATAAACAATTTATGTAAGTCTAAGATCACAATTACCGCGCATAGCGCGGGAGATACACTAGTTTCAAATTAAATGCGCATTATTCCGCATTCTTTTTCTTGCGCATTATTCCACATCAATTATCTAGAATTTATATATCATATAAATTCGAATTTTATATATATCATATATAAAATTCGATATATTTATATATCGATGCACATTATTGATGCGCATTATCATATAAACTTCGAATCGATGCGCATTATTCCACATCAATTATCTAGAATTTAATATAATAATTAGTATTATTTAATGTAGTTTGACTCTTAATATTATTTTATGTATCAATAATTACCTTATAAATTATTTTTCTATATATTAAATTAAAATTTTAAAAAATATACATACCATGTATAGCTCGGGTATAATACTAATTTAATTAAAAATAGATAAAGTGATATCTAATTTAAACAACTAACACATTTTAAAGATATTTACTGAGGGTGGCACCAACTTGAAATATTATAGTAATGGTGTGAAAAATTTATAATTTATTTGAGTTGGCGAGAAAATTTTACTTAGTCTCTACATAATTTCCCTTTTGTATTATTTATTTAAATTTTACTAAGTCTCTACGACATTTTGCCCTTTTGTATTTTTTATTTTATTTTAATTGATAAAGAGTTTTAAAATTTATGATCGACTATTAATTTGTTTCGTCCAACTATAAGAGAAATTGGAATACATTTCATTTATGAAAATTTTCGAAATAGGACCAAAAAAATCAAATTAGCATGCAATTTTCAATTTATATAATACTATCGTTAACGATTTCTTAATTAATAATAATGGTTGCTTTTTATAATCAAACTAACATGCAATCATAGAAAATGCTCATTTTAACTGCGCAATCATAGAAAATGCGCATAGATGCGCATTGTTCAAAAATTCTCATTTTACCTACGCAATCATATATAATGGGCAAACATGCACATTGTCCCATTTAAACCACTTCCAATAACAATGCGCAAGCATGCTTAACAATGTGCATTCAAACTACTTTAATATCTTTTTCACCATGCTTAAATACTTAATTTTATAATACGTGTCCACGTCCGACGACACATTAATAGTGCTCGATCTCAACAGAATAGGATCCTCCTGTTACAAGAGCAAAAAACAATTCAATCACAAACTAAACATTCTCATTAAAAAAATATAACCACTAAATAATCAAAAATACATAATTGCCGAATATGAAATAATACATGCCCACAATACGCAAAAAATTTCACATATATATGTATGCGCATGCAATTCAATTTTTTTGCGCAAATAGTGGCATAGAGATGTCTTTGCGCATACTATTGCATGCACAAATCAATCAGGAGTTAGCTCAAATAAATCAAAAAAATAAAAAGAAAATAATTCACAACAAAAACACAAATTACATTTTGCGCAAATAGATCTATTTGTGCTATAAATTGCGCATACATCTCTATGCGCAATGCTATTCGCGCATAGCTCTCTACGCAATGCTCGTTACGCATAGTTCACTTTTTCTGCGCATAGTTCCCAAATAAATAGCCAAAAAAAATCAAGAAAACAACGCAAAAACTATATGGAGAAACCGTGCAATTCTTTGCACCAAAAAAAAGGGAATACAATGCTTTGCACAACAAAATCTATGCGCAAACAATTTAAAAAGAAAAGCATGCTCAAATTGTTCTTTAATTCAATTTAAATCATATTACCACTTCATAGCACCAAAAATAAACGCATAGACACCAAAATAACATAAAATTAAACAACAAAAATTAGCGCAAACAATAAACATACTCATAAATTAAACGCATACACAACAAAAATTGAAGAAAAATTAAAGGAAAAATGAGGCCTCAAATTGAGAGAATTGGAATGCCGAAAATAATACAAAAAAAAAAGATAATCAATCCCACTGCTCTCTGTGCTTCCAACTTCTCCGGCGCGGCGCCGAATTTCTGGTCGGATTTGTGCAAATGGGAAGGTTTGAAGGAAAAAGAAAGAAAGAACAAAAATTGGGGAGGTTTCCGCAGACAAAGAAAATTTGCCTAAAGTGTAATTCAAATTTAAAAAAAAAAGGAAGTGAAGACATAATAAAACAATTTCACCTACCCAACACTCATTTCAATAAATTCGGTCATGAATCTCTGTCAACCTGCCGTATGACACAAATTGGATGGGGCTGGCAGGTGTACTTTATATTATTTAAAAATAGGAATGGTCATGGGCTGAATCAACTACAAAAAGTGGGTATTTTCGGAATTGAGAATGAGTTACCTGGGTAGTTTTATATATTCTCACTATAATTTACTCCATCCGTCTACAAAAAATAGTTTTAGAAGATGACAACACGAGTTTTAATAAAAATGATTGAATGTATTGTGAGTGGAACTAAAAAGATAATGTTAATAATTAGTATAAAAATTTTGGATCCGCCATTAACGAAAGTGTTGGAAAATAGAATAAATATCCTATTCCAGTTTTGATGATCTCAAAACCCTTAGATTTACTTTCTTTAGACTAGACTTCTTGTTTGAACTCAAGTGTTAGAGTTCAATCTTCAAGCTAGACTAAAGGTGACTGGTAGCTGAAGTTTCTCGATGACAAAGAACGAAGAAACTGAAGACTGAAGACTTTGAAGATCAAAGCTTGACTGAAGACTGAACAACTGAAGGAAGATATTGGTGATACAAAAGACAACTTAGCTGAAGTCAACGACTGGTCTAGCAAAGGACAAAAGCACAACTGATTCTTGAGTTATATCGGTCGACCTTCTTCATCGAACTGAAGCTCAGACACCCGCATTAAATGCTTCTGCAACAACATTAAATACATCAGATATGAAGATCATCCTTTCCAGTACACCAACTTTCTTTTTTTGTGCTAAAATACAGACGCACCATGCTCCTAGGACAAAGAGGATTCAAACTCTCAACCAATCAAGAGCCAAGCAGATTGAAGCCTCAGCACAAAGCACAAAATGTCTCACAACGGCAGAAATCCTGAAGACGATCTCTCCAACGGATATATTCGGGACTTCACCTATAAATAGAGCTTGATGAACACCTTCAATCCGAGGACCGATTCAAAGACATACGCTGAAGCACTGCCAAATTTGCGAGCCAGCAACTTCATATATAGAACTTTGAATCTAAGAAGAGAGTACTCAAACATTGTAAAATCAGTCTAGCTGATTAACTAAACTCTCTTAGAAAACTAGGCAATTCTTATTTTATCATAAGTCTAGAATAGATTAATTGAGAGCCTGTTCTCAGTAATCTTAGTTAAAAGAGTCCAAACCCCTTTTCAACCGAGTGAAAAGTGTGACAGCCCAAAACCAAATGATTTACTTAAAATTATTTATTTTAAATTATTTCAAATTTCAGTTATTGTGATGCATTTAAATGGTGAAGTCATTAAAATTTTTACGATATATAATATTTATGTATGTTTTTGTTTAGTCGCGCCCCTAGTTAGATGAATAAATTTGAAATAAATGTTATGACTTAAAAATAGTTTTCATTCTCAAGACTTTAATTTATTTTGAGCCATGAATAATTCATACATATATATATATATATATATATATATATATATATATATATTGGGCCTTATATTTATTTTGAGTTAAGCATAAAGTATTTTACAATTCTTATTTAATACTTAGGGGGGTGTATTCGTTCAGGATTTTTATAGATTTCTGGAGACTTTTAAAATCTGGGTGTATTAGTTCAAGACTTTTAAAAGTCTTTTAAAATCTGGGTGTATTCGTTCAAGACTTTTAAAAGTCTTTTAAAATCTGGGTGTATTCGTTCAATACTTTTAAAAGTCTATGTAATCTAGGTGTATTCGTTAATCTACGGACTTTTAAATTGGAATGACTTTCATTGATTTCGTTCAGAAAATAGGCATCAACAAATCCGACCAAACACCACGAGAATTCACAAATCTGCCAAAATTACTCGCTCGCTGGGTTCCAGCGGCCGCGGCAAAGAAGCCAACGGCCGCTGGACCCAGCGCTCGAGCCTGACAAAGCCAGCGGTCGCTGGCATGCAGCGCGTGCTGGGCTTCCGCGCTCGGAGAAGCCAGCGGTCGCTGGCATGCAGCTCTCGCTGGGTACTTTCTGCCTTGGTACTGAAGTTAGCTCATCACAACTGTTAGCATTCGTTTTGAGTTCGGTTCTTTTGTTGTAAGTAATTCACAATCTCAATCTCGCCCGCCCCTTCCTCTCTCTCCACAATCTCTCGTCCTTCACTTCATCCTCGCTAACTCACTCTTCAAGAATCTCAAAATCCTGCAAGAATTCGACCCCCACATTGTCATCGGCACCGGAGGCTTCGTCTCGTTCCCCACATGCCTCGCCGCCGCCTTCAAAGGCGTGAAGCTGATTATACAAGAGCAGAACTTCGTGCTTGGGATCGCAAATTTGGTTCTTTCCTTATTCGCTGACAAAATCTGTGTGGCCTTCGATTCGAGCGTGGAATGTTTCTGGGCCTGGCAGAGGGATAAGTGCGTTGTCTGTGGGAATCCGGTGAGGCTGTCATTGGTGAATGGAGCCTCCAAGGCGGCGGCTAGGCGGCATTTCTTTCCTGCCGTGGAGGTGGAGAAGGTGGTGGTGATTCTTGGAGGGTCCCTAGGCGCCAATGCCATCAACATTGCTTTGTTCAATGTGTATTTGCAGATGTTGTCTGAGAATGATGGACTGTCCATTATATGGCAGACGGGCACGGACGCCTTCCCGGAGATGGAGAGCCTTGTCACCACTCATCCTAGCCTACTTCTTTCGCCGTCAGTGTTTGTCTCTCTAATCTCTTCTTGAACAAAAAAAAGGGATTGGCTTTTGCCTTTGATTGCTTTATTATTGCATTGTGTGTTCAGTTGGAAGGTTTTGAACATTTTATTGCTGATTGATTATAGTTAAGTAGTTTTACTAGTTTGACTTTGAAATGTTTTTTTTTTAATAGGTGAATGTAAGCTAACAAAAGAACTCTTTAAGCTGTAAGGTCTAACTAACTTGTTTTCTTAAATTTGGGAAATAGGATGTTGTGGCAGCTTGTGAGATTGTCAATTGCAGCGGCGTGGAGGTGCAATGTCAGGTAAAAGCACTAACATTCCCTTAGGTGTCGACAGCAAAGTCGAGTGAAATCAATGTAATGATGAGTAGCCAAATTTAAAACAATAGAGCTTGGGATGCAGCGCTCACTGGCACCCAGCGCTCGCTGGGTGTCCAGCGATCATGGGCTCCCAGCGGGCGCTGGGTTCCTCTCTACCGCCCGTTGAATCCCAGCGCTCGCTGGATTTGTGGATTTCAATTCCGTAGAAATCATGTCAAATTCTTTGTAATTCATTAAAAATCCGGTCAGGAATTCATTTAAAATCATGAAAAATCTGAGAGAATTCTATAGACTATTAAAATCTACGGACTTTTAAAATCTACAAAAATTCTGAACGAATACACCCCCTTTAGGCTTTTTGTTATTGACAGTTAAGCATAAAGTATTTTACAATTCTTATTTAATACTTAGGCTTTTTGTTATTGGCCAAATTTTGTGATGGACCTTTAAGTTTAAATATTTATAGCCTATCAGCTACCAATTCTCACAATTCTCATTCATTTATCTATGCATTCATTATCGATGCTTGCTTCGGTAGCCTCCACGCCAATAGCCCCCACGCCAATTTTATTTATTTATCAAAAGACAAAAGAAAAATATTGGGATCTCTATCCTCCAAGCCATTCACCGCCATGCTTCTTCCTTAACCGCCATACTTTCCTAAATTTCAGCTGTATTTAAATACTCAAATTCCCTATCATTCTTCCTCCTTTAAACTTATACAATAAAAATTTACCCAGCTATTTAATCAAGCTTTATTCCCTTTCCTAAATTTCAGCTGTATTTAAATACTCAAATTCCCCATCATTCTTCCTCCTTTAAACTTATACAATAAAAATTTACCCAGCTATTTAATCAAGATAGAATAAAAATTTACCCAGCTATTTAATCAAGCTTTATTCCCTTGTGCGCAGAGGTAAGACTATGATTCTGTAAAATTTCAGAACCATTTGCTTTTGTTTTTCCTTTATGCAGAAACGCAGCAGCTAGACATCTCACAATTATTCATGTTCTTAAATTCAAATACCCAACACCATCACCCCAAGCACATAATTGAGTGCCCCTAAAGAATGATTTAACAGAATCCATCACGGTTGAAAAGAAATTGGAAGAAATAGAAATAGAATAGAATTTCACAGAAAAGAAATAGAAGAGTGAGATGGGGGTTTTCAGGGAGATGGCGGTTGGGCGGTGGCCGAGCCACGGCGGCGGAGAGAGGCTGGGGTGGCGGCCGGTGATGGAGAAGAAGTACAGCAGCAGCAGCGCCGGATCTGGGATGGTGGGAGGCGGCCTGACCAACCGCTGCTCTCTGTCTCGGGGCGGCGAGGGTGGCCACGCTGTCGGCTGAAGAGGGAGAAGGTGAGGGCGGTGTCGGGTAGGAACAGGCGGTGGCTGGCGGAGAATGACGTCGGAGAAGGAGGCAGGCGCGGCTGGGCGCGGTTGTGGGAGGAGAAGCAGAGGGAGAACGACAGAGAGGGAGAGAGGTCGAAGGGGGCGAGAGATGAGGGAAGAAGCGAGATAGGAAGAAGGGGGAAGGGAGAGAAGGCAGGGCCGCCGGCTCCGGCGGCAGGAGGAAGACCGAGGAAGGGGGAGAGGGGGAGGAGAGAGCTGCTGTGAGGGAGTGTTGGCTGCGTGAGTGGTGTTTGGAGTTGTGTGGGTGAGTTTAAATTAGGGAATTGATAAGTGGCCTAAGACTATCTTTATTCACAACCTATACCAACCCAACTTTTTAATAAAAAAACTAGTGTATTACCCGTCGAAATTCGACGGGTACATATTTTCTTGTAATTTATATATTTTATGTTATTCTTATAATAATTATATAAAATAATTTTTTATGTAAATTATTTATATAATTAATTAAATTAAATTAGTAATACATTTTAAATTATATTAATCTCAACAACTTTTAGCAATTATATTATTAATTTTGTTGAGATCATAAAAATACCCATTAATTTTCATATGAAATTTTATAAAAAGTTAACGCGTAAGAAAAAAAAAGAGTAGAAATACATATAAATTTGACATAGGTATGATGGCGGATTGATTTGTTGCATTTGTTGTTACTAGATTTATTAATTTTGTTCAATTTTTTTTATTTTGCCTTTTGACCATAATTTTATATGGAGTTTGAAAAATTATAATTGAATTGTGAGTATCATATAATTCCGAACTTCTAAAAGCATAACTAATTATGAAAATAATCTCGCCTGATATTTAAAAGACCATAACTGATTTATCGAACATCGTATCATTTGGAGTTTTAAGACCAACCAAGTTGTGGGCATCATCTCGTCGCAAACTTGACAGATCATCTCTAACGTCTGAGCATCATCTTGTCTGAAACTTGAAAGAGAATCATCTCGTCTAAAACTTGAAAGAGCATCATCTCGTCTGGAGTTTTGAGCATCATCTCATCTAGAGTTTGAGAGAGCATCATCAAATATGAAATTATATTCAACCATGACTCCAATTGTCAACTATCTAACAAACATAACTCTAACAATTTAGATATTTTATTTATATATGTAATTTTATTAGTTCAAACTCTAGAGAGAAAGGAAAAAGAAGAGTTCTTAAAGCAGTAAAAGAGAGAGGGTGTGCTTTATTTCATCATCGTAGGTATTTATAGGCATTACAGTCGGGGTAAAGTTGTAAATTCGTTTGGTCATCTATTCCGCATGCTCGCCATTAAGCTAATTAAGGCTATTATTATATTATAACTTGTCAGGTCGTTGTCCCCTAATTACAGAGCCGGATTCTGTCCTCATCATCCCGCTCTGTCTAGTAGCTCTGGATTTCCTTCCTTGGGGCAGACTTTTACTCTTTGGCTCCGCTCTGCTAAGTAGCTCCGCCTTCTGCGAATTGTCTCTGGCATGTGGCTCCGCGCTCTGGCTCCAATAGCTTAGCTCTGACTCTGGATCTGGCGATTTGGCTCTGGCTCTGACTCTAACGACTTAGCTCTGACTCTGGATCTGGCGACTTGGCTCTGGCAGCTCTGCTCTGGCAACTTGGCTATGGCCCTCTGCTCTGGTTAGCTCTGGCTCTGGCAGCTTTGCTCTGGAAGCTCTGCTCTGGCAACTCTGCTCTGGCAGCTCTGCTCTGGTTAGCTCTGGCTCTGGCATCTCTGCTCTGGCTAGCTCTGGCATCTCTGCTCTGGTAGCTTTGCTCTGGCAGCTCAACTCAGCGGTGACTCGGCTGCGGACGAACCGCAAGCTCAGCGGCGACTATTTCGCCGGAGTCTAGAATAAGGAACGACAACTGGTTATAGGAAAAAGAAATCTTAGGGCTCTTATATTAATTGCTTCGAATGGAGAATTCTCATGGGTTTAAGAAGTGGAAACATAATCGAACTAATTAAGGAATGGAAGAGGGAGTCAGAGATGAGGCGGAGCAACGCCGCCCTTAGGACGGCGGCGACGCCTGAATTTAGAGGGAGAGAGAGGCGGGTAGTTTAAGGGGGGAATTAGGGCTCAATTTGAGTGTGCAATCGACTTCAGAGAGATAAAATGATTGAGAGAAGAGAGAGACAGTGAAGGGGGAGACGACGCCGACCTGATTTAGGGACGGCGGCGATGGAGTGAGGAAAAGGGAGGCGTGAGGAAGAGGGAGGCCTGACTTTTGTTTTAAAAGTGAGAATGAGAATATATAGATTGGATTCTCAAATGCCACATTGGAGATTGAGATTGAAAAGAAAGAATTTGAGGCCTGCCACGTAGCCTAAGGCCTAATCGTATTATAGAATAGATATTATTATTATTATTATTATTATTATTATTATTATTATTATTATTATTGTTGTTGTTGTTGTTGTTGTTGTTGTTGTTGTTGTTGTTGTTGTTGTTGTTGTTGTTGTTGTTGTTGTTGTTGTTGTTGTTGTTGTTGTAGTAATGGACGAACAGAAACAAATAAAGTTTGCAGAAATGAAAAATATATTTTTCTTCCCTATATAAATAAAATGTATGGAAACATTTTATAATTTGTGCCTTATTATGCAAACATGTAAATCAATGACCGGACCCGTTTATAATTTACATATACATGCATGTCTCAATTCAAAATTAATTTTATTGAAAATTAAGAATATAAATATTATATATATATATATATATATTCATACGATATAATATATTGCAACATATACATATAATATGTACGCTATTGAGAAATATAAAATTAATAACAAATATACATCTAATCACTAACATTCAATTAAAATAATTTATCGTATATAGATTATAATTTTTTTCTTATCAAACATGTAAATCTAATTTTTATCTAGAAAAAATAAATAATAAAATTTATTAATTTAGATTATATGTAATGTTAATATTATTATTATTATTATTATTATTATTATTATTATTATTATTATTATATTATTATTATTAATTATATTTATTATGATTAATGAATCTTTATATAGAATGTAATAGTTAATTAATTAATAAATGATGAAGATTATATATGGTAAATTTTGAAATGGTGAGATTTTAGATATGCCACATAGGTTAAGGCTTAATCATATTATATAATAGATTATTTCTCTCTCTTTCATATACATAACCTATAATTCAACAACCTTTTTATTTTATCAATAACCCACTTCAACCTAAATATTTTTCTTTTCCTATTATATATTATCATATTTTTTTAATTATAAAATACCAAGTGTCAAGATATTATTTGTTTGCAAAAGTTGGTCTGAAGGTTGGTCTGCAGCTTGCAGACACAACCGGTCATCATCAAAACAATATTTTATTATTATTTTTTTGTTCAAAGAATTTGTCTTATTCTCACAACCGGTAGTGAGGTTGTGGATAAAACTAGTCTAATGGGCTTGGGTTTATCAAATGATTGGGCTCAGATTTTAATCATCTTATGGGCTACAGTTTTATTAAATAATTGGATTTAATTTAAATTACTTATGGGCTTGAATAAATAGCCAATTAATCATAATAGCAATGATTTTTCATATGAGCCCAACTTGATATTAAGTTAGGTACATTAAGTTTAAATTATTTTCAAATACATTTAGGCCCTTATATTTTATTATTGAATTTTTATCTGACTAGGTGCAGCGCGATTAGGACGTGGATTTTGATTTGAACTTTCAAAGTTAAATTATCAAGTTCAAGTTTCAGGTGTGGGATTTATTTAAGTACATGTTGTGGTTAATTGTTGTTCATTTTAATATCATGTGTTTGCAATATGTGAGTTAAATTATATATCGCTAGGGGCCCGTTGAATGGGTCCAGGACGTCACAATCCTTGGTATGCCACAATGCGATTTACATGTTAAAGTTATGGTGCAACCAGTCGCCAGGGGCCGGCTGAATCAGTCCAGGACGGAAAGGTCCTTGGTATGCCACCGTGCGACTTACAGTTATGAATGTTACGATCATATGCATTACCATTTTATTAACGTGGACAATAATTGCATGTTCCCACACTGAGTATACAATGTGTGCTCGTCCCATATTAAACATTTTAAGGTATTTTACTGTTGGAGACGCGTGGAGGGTCGAATGGGCGCATCAAGTCATTTTGCAAACAGTTGATTTGATTTTAAATTTTAAGTATTTAAAGTTCTGCATAGCGCAAGTTTTATTTAATAGTTAAATAATCTCATGTATGACTTCTTTACGTCATACTTTGGGACCGAGATGTTGTGATTGGTTTTAAGCCAAAGTTTGTATTTGAAAATATTATTAAAAAGTTGATTTCTTTTAAATCGTTTTAAAAGTTTATTTCATTTAAGGATTTATTTTCCTTAAATTGTTTTCCCCATAATATTTATTTTTAAAAGTTGATTTTAAAATTTTTAAAGACTTTCGTATTAAATATTTATTTAAAAGTTTTATTTAACTCCTTAATTAGATTAGGGTGTCACAAAAAGAGTGTTTGAGTCGGTTCTTTGGCACCCGTAAGCCAAGGGGGAGTTCAGACCAGGGTTCTGACTCCAAAGATCTTAGCGAAGCGCTGATAGGGCACGAGTATGTCTAAGCGTGCTAAGAGTGAGCGAGAAATCCAACCCAGGGTGTTGGTAGGTTTGTTGTGCACCTATATGCATTAGCCCAGAGTGTTTGTCAGACTAATCATCTAGCCGTAAAGTAGGAATGTTGTTTCCGAACCACGTAAAAATCCTTGTGTTCTTTATCAATTTTCTGTTATTTCTTTATCTGTGCTAAATCTGTTTTCAACTGAACTGGATTAATTGAAAAGTGTAACTAAGGATTTTATAAGTGACAAACCCTTTCTAAAGGCTATTCGCATTAAGTTTAAATTCCGCTGCTAAGTTATTAGTCAAACTGACCATTCAACTGATAGTCAGTGAGACCAATAACTCTACTATGTTTTATAAACTCTAGACTGAAGCTTTACGTGGATATCAGTTAAGCTCAGTGCTCAACTGATATCAAAATACTGAGTTCACTTCAGTATCGGTCTACAACCTATTTCCAACTGAAATTTGGTTAGTTTGTTTTTTATTTGCGAAAAATAGCCTACAGGTGTATTCCCCCCCCCCCCCCATACACATGTCCAGTCAACCTTCTGGGACCCCAATAGAAAGTGAACAAGTACTCATTCAGGGACGGATCTAAAGGCCAGGCACCCTCGGCCGTCGCCCGGTCAATTTTTTTTTATTACCTATATATATATGATTTAAACTTTTTTATTTATATATGTTAATCTCGTCCGGTCATGATTGTGTAATTTCAAATAATTATTTCAAGATTCAACTCTTGTTCTTTACTAAAACTTTATTAGATCATCTGGTGAAATCTCGCCCGATCATTATTAAATTCCTAGGTTCGTCCTTGTACTCATTATGGCTAAATAATGGGCAAGACCCTCAAAAACCTCCTTCCAAGACAACATATGGATTATTTTTTTATTTGAAATTGAAGAGGATCGAGTGGTCATGATACGACCCTTGCCAGACCAATCGAACGATACGCAAACGGAAGATTGAAACGAACGAACTATGGAATTCCAAAACCTCTGAATCTAACCCACGAAATTATATAGGCGAATGAATTCCCTATATCCCAACGTGACATTGACGCAACAACTCGGGGACGATGAATGACACCCGACGAGGGTTGGTTAACTCGCCATTACGCCAGATAATTGAACTCGTCTTGGAAAACCCAAGAGAAATTCGAAAACTCTCAAGAGAGAAATAAACTCACAATTTGATTAATGATAAAAGCTGCTGAAATTCGTCCATATAGAAAGCCTTATATAGGCAAAGACTAAACCTAATCTAATAAGGAAATAACTTAAGCAAAACCCTAAGCAGCCAAACAAGGCCCTTACACCTATAATATCGAAAATAACAAGCCCTACAACTAATGGGCTGTGAAAAACAAAACTAAATAAATAAATTGAAGTCTTCAAACTTCGGCCCACTCGTACGTAATAAGATTAATCAAACTTGGGCTCAAATCGCCAGCTCCACAATCTCCGATTATCTTCTTTATCAACTCATGATTCCAAACCTCTTGGACTAAGACCATCAAGCTCTTCTTGAACTTCTTGGCTCGTGCTCTAGTAATTGGACCAACAGGAACATGCACCGGGTCTTGCACCAACGAACCTTGGGCTGCATTATGTCATCTACAAAGGAGGGCATTATGAAATAAATGGTACAAAGCTATTTTTTGTATGATTCCAGAGAATGTTTGGTTCGACAATGCCCTCCTATTCAATTTTTCGGTGTGGGGCTATCTCTCGTACCTCCCGTTAGAACTATGGAACAAGCAAGCACTTGGTAAGATTGTGGTTACTGTCGGCACACATATTTGCATCGAATAAAAAATATTTTCAATAACCACATATCAGCCCCTAGGTTCCAAGTGCTTGTCAATGCTATGAAAAAACCAAGGAAAAATGTAGTTCTTCAACTAGCCAACGGTAAGTCAATGTTAGGTCCTTGATGGTCTCGAATAGGTGTATGAGAGGAGGGGGGGAATACACTTATAGGCTATTTTAAATCGAAAACAAACTGACACAACGTTTTTCAGTAAAAAGAGTTTAGCAAAACTTAGGTTGGCGACTGATACTGAATACTCTTCAGTAAAGAGTTATTAGTTAAGTTAAAGACTTTAATTGATACACGTTAGGCTTCAGTCAAGTTTGTAAAACAGAGGAGTGTTATGAATCTTACTGACTATCCAAAGATTTATCAGTTAGACTAATAACACTGGCAGCGGAAAACTTTTCTTTCGAAATAGCCTTTGTGATTTAAACAATAAGATTTATGTTTCACTTTACTATTAATCAGTTTCAGTTATCAAAACGTTTGTGCACAGA
The DNA here is from genome assembly GCF_028751815.1 of Salvia miltiorrhiza. Classification (NCBI taxonomy): domain Eukaryota; kingdom Viridiplantae; phylum Streptophyta; class Magnoliopsida; order Lamiales; family Lamiaceae; genus Salvia; species Salvia miltiorrhiza. The sequence goes on along the minus strand of NC_080388.1, from coordinate 20,811,461 downwards.
TAAGGAAAGTAAATACTGAAAGCGATAAACAACAAGGGGATTTTTACGTGATTCGGAAAACACTTCCTACATCCACGGTCAGTTGATCACACTGAAAACTTCACTGAGCTTGTGCTTACGGGTGCACAGCAAACCTAAACAACTGAAGATCCAATCTTCAGTACCAACACACTGGGTTGGATTTCTCACTCTTAGCTTCACTGAGACAAAACTATGTCTTTCCGCAAAGACTAAGATCTCACGAAGTCAGAGCACTGGTCTGAACTCCTCTCGACTCAAACTCTCAATTCGGTCAGTTGAATAGATGTTCGAAAACTTGCCAACTAGATTACAAAGAACAGGTTCTCTGTAATCAGTTATACCTAGGCTTTGGATCTACAATATTTGTCTAAGTTCTAAGAGAATGTATGTAATCAGCAGTGACTGATTTTTGGCTTTGTAATTCTCTTCTTCAATTCAAACTTTGGAATAGCTTTAAATTGCTGAGTGACGAATTCGACAGCGTTTCAGCTTGTGTAGTTGAATCGGTGAAGATTGAAGTGATCCTCGAGCTCTATTTATAGGAGAGGTCTTGAATAGATCCATTGGCTGAAATGGTCTTCCAAAATTCATCCGTTGGAGATAGATTTGAACTTTGTTGAGGCTTCAATCTTCGAGGTTCCTTGTTTGGTGAGAACGGCTACTAAGGAGCAGGAGATATGACATCTCTGAAAAAGGTAATCACCAAAAAGGAAGGCTCTACAGAGAAAGGACGATCATTGAGATGTCTGCATTTAATGCGACTGTACTCTGGGAGTGCGTGGCTTCCTTTTAACTTTGGAGGTTCAGTTCGAGGAAGAATGTTTAACTGATACTTGACTTTAGTATCAGTCCGCTGAATCCACGTGGCCCGCATTAAGTAATCAGTCGTAACTGATTCTTGGACTGTTCAATCAAATATCAGTATTTGACTCTGCCTTAATTCATTACATCAGTCGGCAACTTCAGTCTTCAGTCTTCAATCCTCCGATCTTCAGTCTTTAGTCTTCAGAACACTAACTAAACTAGAAAAAAGACCTCTAACACTTGAGTATGAACAGTTCGAGTCTATTACAAGGAAACCTAAGGATTTTGGTATCATCAAAACAAGGATTATGATATTTCATTAAGTTCCCAACAGTCGATTAACCAAAAAATAAAATTTTATTTCTACCTTAAAATTTGTACATTTTGCTCTAAACTTGGTCACCTTGAGGAAGAATATAAAAATAAAACCCCCGACTCCCATCAACCCGTAGGAACCTGTAACCTCTCTATAGCAATGGTCACAGTTCCGATTTCGGTTCGAACCGACGGTTCCACGGTTCCAGAATCTGGAACCAGAACTGAACCGTGAATGCTTCCTCACGGTCCTGGTTTGAATCGTGAACCGACGGTTTCGGTTTCGATTCTGAATTGGCGGGTCACGGTTCCAAACCTTGGAACCGTTATATATATATATATATATATATATATATATATATATATATATTTGAAAGTTTTGGTTTGAAATTTATAAAATGTACACAATGTTGAACTATTTATTTAGGTTGTAAATGGTTGAAATTTAGTATGAATTAGGCCATCTACTATGGGGAGGCTTCTTATCCATGTGGCATTGATGGGACCCGGTACTACCATAGTGGGAGCCAAAATTTAGGGTACCAAGAAGGGAATGGGTACCTGCAGAAGAGGCTGGTGCTTAGCTGACAAGGTGGACCCTTTTTTGTTGGGCGGCGTGCAAGCACTTCCAAATCTTCCTATCTCTACCTTTTTTTCAAAATTTTTGTTCGTGTCGTTTATTTCATCTTTTTTTTTATTTCTTTACTTTTATTCTTTCATTCCTTTTTCTTTTTTTTGTTTCATTTTTTTATTCATTCTTTTAAATTTAATACTTTCCTCTATTTTGTTCTAGCCGTTGTCTTTCCTTTTTACTTTTTTTTTTAATTTTTCTATTTATTTGATTATAACGTTCAAAAGCATAACGACCAAATTTTTAACAGCCGGATTTTTTGCTATAAATAACACAACAATCTCATATATTTCCTGCACAACTCTATATACTTATTTCTCAAATTTCTTACTTCTTAAAAAATTTTAAGAACATCATGAGTGGATTTTCAAATTGGTTTGATCCCTAAAGATCAAATTCTGCTACTCAAAATTCAAGTTTTCCCTCTCAAAATTCTGACAATCCTTCTCAAAATTCAGACGTTCATTCCAATTCTCCAAATTTCTCGTGGCCAAATATGCCTAATCCTCAAATATAACCTAACAATCTCATGAGCCAATAAGTCCCTCCATTTCAATTTTCATCCTAATGGCATCCGCCTCAGGGGTTTCAGCCATATGGATATCCCTCGAGTTGGTATCCCCCGCCAGGGTTTCCCCCGCAAGGATATCCTTCGCAAGGGTTTATGTTTATAGACTCATCTAAGAGGAGCAACATAGATGGGAGTGGTACGGACGGAGGGACACCATCATCAGGAAAGACAGTTCAAGGTTTGGAGAATATAAATCTCTCTGTTGAGCCACAATCCGACGACGACGAACAGAATACGAACAAGCCACAGGCGTTTTATTCAGATGCAGAAAGTGAGGTTCTTGCGCAATGTTGGTCGGTATTAGCATCGATTCGGTGGTTGGAAATGACCAAAATAGCGAGCAAATGTGTAAACGCGTTACAGAAGCCTACAATGCAAATCATCCCGCCAGCGCTCTATCTAGGAAACCCAAACAATTGAAGCCTCATTTCTACAAGATGCAAAAACAGGTTAAATTATTTTTTGAATGTTACAATAGGATTGCAAGCATTTGGAAGAGCGATGCGAATGATGCTGATATTATGGAGACGGCACAAACTGAATACAAGTAGCATCATGGTACATAGGGTTTTAAGTACGTTGGAGTTTAGAGAATTTTATCAACAGTTCCCAAGTTTGCCGAAGTTCAACAGAATGTTCAAGAACAAAAATTACAGAAGGAGGAGCTTACATATTGGTGTTTAACGTAACCAACACCTAAATCTATAAAGGGAAAATATAAATTCTACCTAGTCGAGAAAGCCGGAAAGAGTAACCGATCGGAAACCTTGCACCAAAGAGAAAATAGTCGTTGTGTTCGAAAATATGAGATAGCGTAAGTCCTAATACACGAGCTCGGGCCCTATTTATAGATTTACAAGCGGAGGGGTAAAATAGTAAAAACATCTTCGGTGCATGCGTCTTGCGTGGTGGAAGGGTATGCTGGTAATTTCGATAATACGCGGGAGACCTTCCCGCGCATTTAATAACTCCTCTGGTAGAAATGTCTCTTCTGGCAAAGGCGCCTTCTCTGACGATGTAGTCTCTGGTGGAGATGACTCTTCTGGTGAACACGTCGTCTCTGGTGGAGATGACTCTTCTGGCGAACACGTCGTCTCTGGTAAAGGCGTCTCCTCTGGCGATGGTGACTTCTCTGATTTATACTCTCTCCCTGCTCTGCACATATTGCTCCTCACCAACCACTCCCCCCTCTAGTCTGGTTGAATCGGGTATTCTTCGTGTTCAACCAGTGGTGTATTATTAGCATTAACACTTTGTTGTTTTCCTGGATCCCTGTAAATCATAAAGACGTAAGCGTTTTGACATTATGAGAAAGTAAAGATAAGCCCTGTGAATTGTTCTCTGGCGTTTTTGTTACTCCCACCCCCTGGTCTGGCTAGTTCATTTTGGAGTGGTGCAACTAGCCAGAGGACTCGCCCGCGTGGATGACGTCATCCGCATTAAATGCCTGCCCAGTCTACAGTATTTTCCCCGTACACCGAGGTTACTTTTTAACCTTTGCGTCCTTTCGCCTCTCCGTATAAATTCTCCTCCGTTGATTTTTTCCGTATGCCACGTGCCGTTCATCCCGCGTGCTGGTGGTTGCCCGCGTACAATTTTACTTAGCCGATTCGAACTCCCATTTTTCACTATTCTTCTTCTCCAAGTTTTCCAAACGATTTTTCTGCATTTTCCGGCGATTTCCTCACTGTTCCGGCGTCCTCCCGCGACCCTTCCGCTCCAGGTTTTACCGTCCATCTTTCTCTGGCCTAGGTAACTCGCGCATCCTCTTCACTGCAATTTTGTGTTTAATCGTAGCGTAGTGGTATAACTGTTGGTGCTCTGATTGAGCGTGTTAGAAACCCTAGGATTGGCATTTCCCATCATGGCCTGCACCTCCACCCCTCAACCTTCTCGCTCGCCCTCTCCTTCTGCCCGAGACCCCTCATCTTCCTCCCCCTCGCAGCAAGATCTCGAAAATCTTCCTTCCCCCTCTGTTTCTGACGAATCTCAAACTGCGCCCCCCTCCCCCTCCACCTAAGAAAAAGGGGAAGAAGACCCCCCAACCCCCCAAACGTGTTCCTCCATCCCGTCTTAGTGTCGCGGAGGTGGAAAAATTGAGAAGCAAATGTAAGCGTCCTGAAGGTTTAAGGTTCGAGGCCTTCTCTAAGGATTCAACGCCTCCCGAAAGCCTTCGCCATCCCAAGGTGATAGTTGTTTGGAAAGCCCAGATAGATGCTGGTTTAAGGCTCCCTCCTCCTACTCTGCTGGTTGACGTTTGTAACTATTTTCACATCCCTTTCTTTCAAGTCGCTCCTTCTGCTATCCGGAGGTTATATGCCTTCCATGTTTTGTGCCGGGCTCACGGTGTTGGGGACACCGCCAAATTGTTCTGTCAGACCCAGACCCTTCGCATGCAGGGCAATCCCCTGTATAGCTTTGCTGCTCACCCGAAATACCCTACTACCTTTCTTTCCTCTCTGAATTCTTTCGATAAGGGCTTCCTGAAGCATTATTGTTATGTGCGCACTCTTTTCGGCACCTGGCGCGACTATCACATTTTGGAGCTGGAATGGCATACACGTCGCACTACTTATAAACCAGCCTCTCCTGAGGTCCCTTCTACCCGTGACCAGAATATTATAGCCCACCTTAACGCTATGAATAAGGCCCAGCCCCTAGACTGTAGGTACCTTGCTGAGAATAATTCATCTCTGGCATACAATGGTCTATTTCCCCTGTACCCAGAGAAATCAATAGGTAAAAAATATACATTAAAAAACATATTAGCTTTTGTTACCCTGATTTTAATGATGTGAAATTTTGGTTTGCAGATATGTCTTGGAGGCACAAGTGTGGGGACAATTTGCCTGACACTCCTTCTCTTGCTGGCAGCGGGGAACATGGTGCAGGCGGTTCTGCTTCCATAACGAATCCCTCGGAACAACCTACTGGGGCCGAGCTGATCCCCATTCCTCCTGTAGTTGAAATCCCAGAGGGGAATGTGGAAGCCTCGCGCCCATTTGACGCGGAAGAAGTTGATGCGGGAGCCCTTGTTCATAGGGGTAGACGCTCCAGCGCTGGTAATGCCGCTGGCACCTGTGAAGAAGATATCCAAATCGTGGATATTACTGATGAGGTTCCTTCGCCCGATTCAGCTCCCGGTGCCACCCTTGCTGAGCTTTCGAAGAAAAGGAAGAGGGGCTCCCTAATCTCTGTGGGTGAGAAGGAGAAACAGGAGAGCCTGAAAAAGGCCGGCAAATCTTCAGAGCCAGCAAGGAAGTCTGCTGGTGGTGTGAAGATTCTCCCCTCTGCTGGGGACAAGGGCAAGGGGCCAGCTAAGAAGTCAGCTGGTGGTTCTAAGGTTCTCCCCTCGGCCGGTGGAAAGGGTAAGGGCAAAGCTGTGGTGCCCTCGGCTGATGAATCAGAGGATCTTGTTCCTGGGCCGATTTCAAGTTTGTCGGGGTAGGAATTTATTGATGCTTTGATAGCTCGTGTCCACTCAAAGGACCAAGAGAAAATGGAGAAGCTGTCCCGACCAGCTTTAGCTACTCAGCTCTGCCAGTTAGCTCTTCAGGTATCCTGCATCTTATACTCTTGTTAAAAATTTTAAGTTACTAACCTTTTTATTGTTTTGTTGGAACTCATTTCATTTTCTTGCAGGTGGAGTCGCGGCTGTGGGGAGCTGTGAAATGCATTCATGACTATGAGATGGCAGAGAAGGAAAGAGAGAAGGAAAGAGAGAAGGAGCAGGCAGACATTGCCAAGCGCGATGATGATGTTGCTGGAGTTGTGGAGCGCTTGAGCAAGGCTGAAGCGGAGATTGTTGAGTTGAAGGCTCAGCTGGCCCAAACCGAAGTGGAGAAATCTTCCCTGGTTTCTGAATTGACCAGGGCGACCAAGGAGAGCCACGAGAGCCTTGCCAGGTTCAAGGCGGGATATGAGAAAGATTACAAGGAGGCCAGGCGGGGCTGGAAGAAGATACTTGTGGAGGCTCAGAACCGCGCGTACGTCCTGGGGGCTCGAGATCAGTGCCTGGAGTATTTCTTGTCTCCGCAGGGCCAACACTTCCTGGGGGTGATGCTGGAAGGCACTCTGGGGGCTTTCAAAAAGACTCCTGAATACCTGGAGGATTTTGGACCCCTGTTTGCTTATGTGATAGAGCAAACAGCTTCCAAGACTTTGGAGATGGCGAGGGCCACCCCGGAGCAACTTGCTTCCTTGAATTTCCGAGCCTTAATGGATAACCTTAAGGATGAGGAGATAAATAAGCGGATGGGGATCCCTGCACACTCTCCAGGGAAACCAGAGTGGTGGTATCCAGTGCTAGAGAAGGCCATTCCTTATTTTACTTTCGGGATTGGATCTGACTCGTTGCCCTCTGCTCCCATGTACGTGCCTGCTTTCTCTGCTTCTCTGGTGCGCTTTGTGAACCAGCTACGAGATCCCTCTGGCAAGAGCACCCGAACATTCTCTCAATTCAGCATGGAGCTTCCTCTGCCCTCTGACTTAGCGGCTTCTACCTTCACCGACTCTGCCTCTTCCTCTGCTGCGGTGGATCAGCTATTTGACCTGTACCAAGATGAGGATTTATATGTGCAAGAAGCTGCAAAGCTATTGGACTTGGGTGCTCGTCTCCCCAAGGTGAAGGAAACTGGCATGTTGCCCGTGTTCACAGAGAAAGCCGTCTCCGGCCATGCTTCTGCAAGTGGTGTTCCTCCCCCGGTTTCATCTGCCTCTGCTCCTGTCTCCTCTGCTGTCGCTCAAGCTGCTTCTGTTCCTCCCTCTTGATGTTCCCCATCCTTCCCCTGTCTTTACCAAAAGAAATGTTTGTACCAACTGAACACTTACCTCCAATTTTTGATGTATAGCTCTGCCTTCTTGGCGTGTTTATATAAAATTTCTTCCCTGTTCGTACTGTCTTTTCCCTTCGTTCTTTATGTTGTTGTTGTTGCTTGTTTATGTTGAATTTGTATTTGGCTTGGTTTGGTTCGTCATGCTTGTTGTCGATGTTTCTTTGATCCCCTCCTTCGGTGTTTATTTAATCTCTGCTCTGAGGATTCCATTGACTCCTCTGGCGAGGATTTGGACGACACCTCTGGCGAGGATTTTGATGACTCCTCTGGCGAGGATTTTGATGACTCCTCTGTCTAGGATTCCGACGACTCCTCTGGCGAGGATTCTGACGACTCCTCTGGCGAGGATTCTGACTACTCCTCTGGCGAGGATTCTGACGACTCCTCTGGCAAGGATTTTAACGACTCCTCTGGCGAGGATTCTGATGACTCCTCTGGCGAGGATTTGGACGACTCCTCTGGCGAGGATTTTAACGACTCCTCTGGCGAGGATTCTGATGACTCCTCTGGCGAGGATTTGGACGACTCCTCTGGCGAGGATTTTATCGACTCCTCTGGTGAGGATTTTAATGACTCCTCTGGCGAGGATTTTGTTGACCCTTCTGGTAGAGGCTTCACCACCTCCTTTTTCGAGGATTTGGTTGACCTTTATGATAGGTATTTCACCGTCTCCTCTTACGAGGATTTGGTTAATTTCTCTGTCAATGATTTTGCGCTTCCCATCCAAGCTGCTTCCCATCCAAGTTTGAACACTCTGCGCGGAGCATGGAAGACCCAGAGGGGGTGCAACCAACTTTCGCGGCTTACGATTTAAATAGTAACCCTCTGCGCGGAGCATGGATGACCCTGGGGGTGCAACCAACTTTCGCGGCTTACGATTGTCAGGGACCTCTGCGCGGAGCATGGAAGGCTCGGATGGCACGACCAACTTTCGCGGCTTACGATTGTCAGGAACACCCTGCACGGAGCGTGGAGAACCCGGGGGGTGTAACCAGCTTTCGTGGCTTACGGTTAAGGACAACCTCTGCGCGGAGCATGGAGGACCCGGGGGGTGTAACCAACTTTCGCGGCTTACGATTATGTGTCACCTCTGCGCGGAGCATGGAAGGCCCAGATGGCACGACCAACTTTCGCGGCTTACGATTGTCAGGAACCTCTACGCGGAGCATGGAAGGCCCAGATGGCACGACCAACTTTCGCGGCTTACGATTGTCAGGAACCTCTGCGCGGAGCATGGAAGGCCCGGATGGCACGACCAACTTTCGCGGCTTACGATTGTCAGGAACCTCTGCGCGGAGCATGGAAGGCCCGGATGGCACGACCAACTTTCGCGGCTTACGATTGTCAGGAACCTCTGCGCGGAGCATGGAAGGCCCGGATGGCACGACCAACTTTCGCGGCTTACGATTGTCAGGAACCTCTGCGCGGAGCATGGAAGGCCCGGATGGCACGACCAACTTTCGCGGCTTACGATTGTCAGGAACCTCTGCGCGGAGCATGGAAGGCCCGGATGGCACGACCAACTTTCGCGGCTTACGATTGTCAGGAACCTCTGCGCGGAGCATGGAAGGCCCGGATGGCACGACCAACTTTCGCGGCTTACGATTGTTAGGAACCTCTTGCGCGGAGCATGGAAGGCCCGGATGGCACGACCAACTTTTGCGGCTTACGATTGTCAGGAACACCCTCTGTTCTGGTGAAGCACGATCCCTCTGTTTTTCCCTTGGCTTGCTGAGAAGCCATTTTTGAATTTAAAAATTGGGACCTACGGGTATACACCCTACTCCCCCCTCTGGTGACATGTGCAATGCTCTGCATGAACATGTTAAGTAGCATTTGTAATGTAAGAAAACGATAAATAAAGTGAATAGAACAACACCAGGGAATTCCCTAGAACCACATATCTGTTTTATTGATATTATGGCCCCGGACCTCGTTAAAACCCCTGTGGGGAAAAAGAGTATCCGGTCTACAAATGATCATTCTTGCTAGGCAGCAGTTACACATAAAACTTTTTAAGCGTGTTTATATTCCATGGCCTAGGAAGATCTCTGCCGTCTGAATCCTTTAGTATGTATGCGCCACCGCCCAAGACCTCTGTGACTATGTATGGCCCTTCCCAATTGGCTTCGAACTTGCCCACCGCCTTCAACGCATCAGCCCGCTTAAGAACCAAATCGCCCTTTGACAATTTCCTCACTCTGACCCGTTTGTCATATCCCGCTTTGATGATGCCTTTGTACTTGGCTGCTCTGACACGGGCTTCTTCCCGCTGTGCTTCCACCAAATCCAGCTCTGCTCGGCGGAGCTCCGCATTATGCTCAGTGTTGTACGTGGTAATCCGGTAGGATTCTAGGCGCGCTTCTGTCGGTATCACCGCGTTAGATCCGTACACCAGCGTGAATGGTGCCTCTCCTGTTGCCGTTTTTGGACTAGTTCGATAAGCCCAGAGAACTGTGTCCAGCTCTTCCACCCACTTCCCTCTGCTCTGAGTCAGCCTCTTCTTGATTCCCTCACATATGGTCCTGTTAGCTAATTCCACTTGTCCATTTGCCTGTGGATGAGCCACCGAAACAAACCTCTGTGTAATGTCCATTCGATCACAGAAATCCGTGATCCTCTGCCCTGTAAATTGAGTCCCATTATCAGATACAATGATTCGCGGCACTCCGAACCTGCAACAGATATTCCTCCAGATAAAGCGCTCCACTGTAACTTCATCGATCTTGCTCACGGCCTCAGCCTCGACCCACTTAGAAAAATAGTCTACTGCTACAATGAGAAAGCATTTCCCTCCAGGTGCTGTGGGCAATTTGCCTACTATATCAATGCCCCATTTGTCAAACGGACAAGCAGCGTACATGACCCCCATGGGCTCTCCTGGTATGTTGATTCTCCCGGCATGCCTCTGGCAGGCTTCACATTTGCGTACGAACTCTCTGGCTTCCTGATTGATATGAGGCCAATAGAACCCTGCTCGAATGATCTTGCGTACAAGGTCCCGAAATCCCGTGTGCCCACCGCAGCAACCTGCATGAATTTCTTTAAGAGCAAAGTTAGCCTCATCTGGTGACAATCATTTTAACAGAGGTTGGGTGAAAGATCGTTTGAAGAGTTGATCGTTGATTAGGCAGTAATTCTCGTAGCGGGCCCTCTGGTTGGACTCTCTACTTAGTCTTTCCCCTGTTTTTAGAAAGTGTATGATCGGAGCCCGCCAATCGTCCCTGATCTCTACTGAGAACACCTGCGAAGTCTCCATCTCTCTGGTATCACAGAGTAGAATGATTTCATCGCTCCAAGTTTGCTCCACTGCGCTAGCCATTCGCGCCAATAGATCTGCTTTCGTATTCTCCTCCCGTGAAATCTGCTCGAGCTTGAATTCCATGAACTTGTCTTTTATTTCATTGATTTTGGCGTGGTACGCTTTCATCCTCTGATCTTTGATATTATAACCCCCCGAGAATTGTTGAGCTACCAGCTGAGAATCTGTCCTGATGATGACACACTCGGCCTTAAGTTCTGACAAGATATGTGCCCCTCTGACCACTGCCTCATATTCTGCCTCATTGTTAGATAACCGGCAGGTGAATTTAATAGCGAACTGATATGTTCCATATCCTGGCGAAGTGATATATACCCCGATTCCACACCCCTCTTTTGTCACTGATCCGTCCACACAAGCCACCCAGAACTCTGGTATGGGACGACGAGTTGTTTCTTGTATGAAGTCTGCCAATGCCTGCGCCTTGATTGCCGTTCTCGGCTCGTACTCTACATCATATTCCCCTAGTTCCACAGCCCATTTGACCATTCTTCCCGACAAATCCGGGCGCCCCAAAACTTGTTTAAAAGGTAAAGACGTGCGTACCACCACTCTGTGTGAAAGGAAATAAGGCCTCAGCTTTCTTGCCGTGATCATGACCGCCAGAGCAGCCTTCTCGATCTCTGTGTAGTTGAGCTCAGGGCCCTGAATAATTCTGCTGACAAAATAAATGGGTCTCTGATGACTTCCCTCCTCCCTGATTAACACAGAGCTGATTGATTCCTCCCCCATAGCTATGTATAAATACAACGTTTCTCCCGGAACTGGTTTGGTCAGAGTCGGTAGTTTTGCTAGGTATACTTTAAGATCCTCAAATGCCGCTCGGCATTCCTCTGTCCACAGAAACTTGGTTCCCTTCCTCAACACTTTGAAAAACGGCATGCTCCGTTCTGCCGATCTCGATATAAACCTGCTTAGGGCAGTGATACGCCCGTTCAGAGTCTGCACCTCCTTGATTCCTCTAGGCGGTGTCATTTCCAAAATTGCTTTGACCTTTTCGGCATTAACCTCAATCCCTGCAGGCGTGACTTTATATCCCAGAAATTTCCCTGTTGTGACCCCAAAGGTGCACTTGGCTGGTTTAACATGAGTCGGTGGTCTCTGACCACTGTGAAGATTTCTTCAAGATCAGACACATGGTCCTCCGCCTTGTTACTCCGTACGAGCATATCATCCACGTACACTGATATATTCTTAGCAAGCTGTTCTTTGAAAATTTTCTCCATCATCCGCTGATACGTGGCTCCTGCATTCTTCAAACCAAACGGCATACTCTTCCAGCCATATACCCCACAACAAACAGCGAAAGCCGTTTTGGCGATGTCTCCCCTGTTCATTTTTACCTGATGGTATCCCTGGTATGCATCCATCATAGATAACAAAGCACACCCTGAAGTAGAGTCCATCAATTGGTCAATCCTCGGCAGAGGATAGTGGTCCTTCGGGCAAGCAGCGTTTAAGTCTCTGAAATCCACACACATCCTCCAGGTGTTTGTTTTCTTGGGTACCATCACCGCGTTTGAGATCCACTCTGGATATTGCACTTCTACAATGTGTCCAGCTTTCAATAGTTCATAGACCTGCTCTCTGATGGCAGCATCCTTTTCAGCCCCGAAATTCCTTGTCCGCTGTTTCACCGGCTTGACCTTAGGGTCCACATTGAGGCAATGCTCCGCCAACCCTCTATCAATTCCCTTTAAATCTGCGGTGCTGAAAGCAAACACATCCGCATTTCGCCGAAGACAACCAATGAGCTCGTCTCTGACCTGATCACTCATGGCCGACCCAATCTTGGTCTGGAAACCCTCTTTCCCTTGAAATAATTCTATCATGTTGCAGACATCACTAGTGGATACCAACGCGGTTTTGCCTGTACTATCTCTGTCTTTTAATAGGTCCGCCAACTCTTGGCGCTCCTCTGCCAGAGCATGCACTTCACCCATTTTTCCCTTCTTCCGACTATCCGACCCCTCTGTCGATCTTTCCCTTTTCTGCCCTGCCGACTGTGCCAACATTTGTACATGACATGCTTTGGATGCCGTTTGGTCGCCACAAACTTCTCCCACTCTCCCTCCCTCGATGGGAAATTTCATTTTCAGGTGAAACAAAGAAATAACTGCCCTGAACGTCGTCAAGGCAGGCCGGCCGAGTATGACATTGTATGAAGGTTTGGGCATATCCACCACTAAGAACCGCACCATCCTTGTTTTGGTGCCTGCGACTGCATTGCCAAGAATTAGCGGCAAGTCCACATATCCCAAAAGCATGACCATCTCTCCCCCGAACCCGAACAGAGGGGCATTTGTCGGCTCGATACGAGCTTCAATTCCCATATTTTGAAGACATTCCTTATATAAGATGTTTACAGCACTGTCCGAATCCACAAAAATACGGTGGATAATGCAACCGGCGATGTCTGCCGTTATGACCAGCGCATCATCATGCGGGTACATTAGTGTGCGTATATCCTCTGTCCCAAAAGTAATCGCCGGCTCCTCTGCCGCACTGGTGACTTCCATGACCCTTTTAGGATAATACCCTGTTTTAACTGCCCTGACGACTTGCTTTTTAGCCCTATTTGATGTGGGCATCCCGTTCTCTCCACAAATCATGTGAACTTCCCTTCTATACGGGGGAGGGGGAGGCGCTTGCCTGTCTGCCCCCTCTCTGCGATTATCGCGGTTATCATCCGCTCTGCGATCCCTGTTGTTTCCCTGCTCTTGTCGGTGATCACGGTTATTCCTTTGATCCCTCTGATCTCGCTGATCCCTCTGATCTCTTTAATCCCTCTGATCATTCCGTCTCTGACCCTCATTTTCTCTGTCAATGAACTGGTCGAGGTATCCCTGACGCACCAGCAGCTCCAGTTGGTGCTTAAGATGCCCACAGTATTTTGTGTAATGCCCGAAAGAATTGTGATACTCACACAACTTATTATTAGGCCCCTCCTGTGGTGGCCCAGTCCGGTAGGTTCCTGGTGCCCGAAAGAACGGCTGATCCTTTATCAAGTGAAAGATTTCGTCCTGTGGTTTATTCAGGGGCGTGTACTCGGTGAACCGCGTCACCTCATTCACAGTGCGCTGTTGTTGGGGCGGCATTCCACCCTGGGGTGGTAGTATCCTCGGAGGCAACCCTCGGAATGGGGCCCTATCTTGGTGTCTCTATCGTTCCGGTGCTTCCTCGGCTTTCTTGACCCTATGTTTTTCATTTTCCACCTTCCTTACCATTTTGGCGTCCTCCAACTGTAGATAACCTGGCAACCTTGCCATGATGTCATCAAAATCCCTTGCTGGTCGAATTTGTAATTCGTCAAAAAAGATCCCCGGCCTGAGTCCTCTGACATAGGCGCAGTTTTTAATTTGCGATTCTGCCTCTGGCACCTCCAGAGCGGCAAGGTTAAACCTTGCTGTGTACTCCCGTAGTGTTTCTCCCTGCTCCTGCTTAATATCCATCAACGAAAGGGCTGACTTCCCTACCCTCCGCGAACTCGCGAACTGACGCAGAAACCGAGTCTGTAATTCGTCGAAAGAATGAATGGAATTTGGGGGCAGCGTCCCAAACCATAACTGAGCCGGTCCGGTAAGAGTAGTGGAGAAGATCCGGCACTTAATGCCCTCAGTATACATGTGCAACGTGACCAATCCCTCGAACCGATTGAGATGTACCTCCGGATCGGTAGTGCCATCGTAATCCAATGAGATGGGCTTGTAACTTCTGGGTAGGGTATCTGCCAGAATATCATCAGAGAAAGGACTACGGTTGTTGATGGGGTGAAATCGTGAAGTCTTAGCCCTCTTGTCCCCCTTGTGTCTCTCCTGCTCCCTTCTGTCCCTGGGTGTGTCGTGAGCATGGCGCTTGTGAGTTCTATATTCATGTCTGCCAGAAGAATATTCTGGCTCCCTCTCCTCTGATCTTTCCGTGTATCGGGATTTCTCTTGACGGTGGGACTTCTCTACCCTGTACGAACGCTCCCCTCTATTCGACCTCTCTGATCTCTGTCCCCTATCGTCCCTCCGGGATTTCTCCCTCAGTGACTCCTCCAGATCTTGGAGTTGGTGTTTCAGCTGGGATACTTGGTTTTTCAACCGTGCCTTCTCCTTTGGTCTCTCTTCTTCGAACACCAGGGAGACAGATTGACTATCAGACTCGTCAACCCTCTCCTTTCTGACAACACTGTTGAGCCGGACACGGCTCCCCTCTGGTCCTCTTTCCCCTTCCCTGTCAGCGGGGTCTCCTTGCATTTCCAGAGGCATAGCAGCCTGTTTGTTGATTGCCAAAATGTTTGCCTCCTGGGCAGCGGGAGGTGGGGCCTCAATACCCGGCAAAGTAGCCGCCCCCACTAGTGGAGCTACAGTGGGAACAGTGGACAACATGGGAGTTCCCAGTGCCTGACGCACAGCAGAATAGTGGAGCAACGCCATCATCTGTTCCATCGACCCAAACGTAAGCTGTCCTGCTCCAGACGCGGGAGTTAAGCCTGGCATGTCAGATCCTGGAGTCACCAGAGCAGATCTCTGGAGGCTTGCATTCAACCCTGTCAACGGCGTGGCGGAGATAGCCTGAAACCCTGGTGGTGCAGTGAAGGCAGCATTGCCCTGTAGGCCAGTGAACAATGAGGTAGGCACCTCGGTGGTGAGAGCAGCAGAGTCGAACTCTTTCTCCAAGTTGCGGTGAGCATCTGATGATCCCATAGTACCTACATGTAAACAAAGTGAGAAACAACCCCAAGGATGAAAGAACAAACCCTCCGTTATCGATAGGAGTTCCGATATAAGAAATCCAATAAAGAATCCCGAGCACCGGTACAAAGACCGTTAAAGAGTTCCCTTCCCAGTAACGCTACACTCTGGGAAATAAACCCAGAGTATAGATTGAGAAAACAGAGCCCTCATTAAGATCCGGCAGACGCAAGATACCCAGAAAGAAGTACAAACAGAGCAATCACCAGCAGACGTGTTAGCGCAATTCATTAATCATGATAGGAAAAAGAATTATGTAAGAAAACAAATACTACCATAATACGAAGATTAGTCAAGGGAAACATGGAGAACATGAATAATCGTTGCCCATAAATGAAGATCATCCGCAAAACAACAATATGAATCTCACCACAACTAAGACAAAGTGTTTAATTATCATATTATTGAGGTAAATCCCTTGCATCAACGACAATAAATACCCTTGAAATCGAAGACTAGCCACAAAACCCATAGATCCACAGCAAGAAACCCCAATATATCAGGAACAGAACAGAACTTCCAATTCAATCATCGAAATCGAAGATCAACCACGAAAAACATGGAAAACACCCATAAACCCCCTCCCTTAAACGAAAAACGTCTATAAACCCCCGGCACAGAACCAACGTAACAAAAACAGATTATCAACCCCGATCCAACGATATAGAACCAAGATTTATCACCCAGGCAAAGGAAGTAACGGTAATTATCAACCTCAAACGAAGAAAACCCGCGGATTAACAACGCGAAACCAAGCACAACAGAAGCAAAGTACTAATCGACGTACTATCGATGCAAACCCATGAATTAACAGTAATAACCACACGGTTCACCGGAAACAGGGTAAAATTCGACAAATCATGAGCACAAATCTAAGATTATCGGAGAAAACACGAAGATCACCCACAGTTGTCACATTAACACGCAAAACACCTACATACAAGCAGCATAAACCCAAAATATCAGGGATCCGTAAGGAAACGACTGATTAGTCACAATAGAGCATCAAACCATGATTTCCTCATGCAAAACATTAAATCGGTGGAGAAAACGTCAATTCGGCAAGGAAACCCCTTATTCGCAGACAACTACTCCAAACAGACGGTAAATAAACGTAAATTTCCCCCGATTCGTGTTTTATGCCCATCGCCACCTTTCCCCATGCACTCAAAACATAAATCAACGCAGATCATAGAAAATTAACGACATATTAACCCAGAAAACACAATTAACCGACTAAAAACAGCTGGATGCCCGGATTATCGGACCGATCGGTGTCGACGTCCGCAAATCCGATTGGATTTACAGATCTGCGTACGCCGACGACCGTAACCTCATGTCTTAATTCAGTAGCCTTCCCACAGACGGCGCCAGTTGGTGTTTAACGTAACCAACACCTAAATCTATAAAGGGAAAATATAAATTCTACCTAGTCGAGAAAGCCGGAAAGAGTAACCGATCGGAAACCTTGCACCAAAGAGAAAATAGTCGTTGTGTTCGAAAATATGAGATAGCGTAAGTCCTAATACACGAGCTCGGGCCCTATTTATAGATTTACAAGCGGAGGGGTAAAATAGTAAAAACATCTTCGGTGCATGCGTCTTGCGTGGTGGAAGGGTATGCTGGTAATTTCGATAATACGCGGGAGACCTTCCCGCGCATTTAATAACTCCTCTGGTAGAAATGTCTCTTCTGGCAAAGGCGCCTTCTCTGACGATGTAGTCTCTGGTGGAGATGACTCTTCTGGTGAACACGTCGTCTCTGGTGGAGATGACTCTTCTGGCGAACACGTCGTCTCTGGTAAAGGCGTCTCCTCTGGCGATGGTGACTTCTCTGATTTATACTCTCTCCCTGCTCTGCACATATTGCTCCTCACCACATATCATCTTCTACAGCTGAAGATACTCCCATAAGTCGCCTAATGGGGCAGAAAGCGGCAAAGAGGAAGGCGAAGGGGAAGGAAAAAAAAAAGTAGACCTCAATGCACTGAATGAAGTTACGAACAAGCATAAGGATAATGCCGCCAAGTACATACGTATAATGGAGGAGAATGCCTGTATAAAAAAGAGGAACAACGTCTCAATGAGTATGAAATTGTAATAATGGACACATCAAAGATGACGGCAATGCAGCTACACCTACACAAAAAACAATGCGAGAAGATACAGAAAAAATGGGAAGACGATGATTAGTTGTGTTATATTGTATCCACTATAATTTATTTTAATTCTGCAATTGTGTTGTGTGTATCTTTCGAATATACCTTTCAATAAAATGTACTTGTTTTTTGAATTCTCCAATGGTCATTTAAAATAAAATTGTAATCGTTACGTTCTCCAACGATCATTTAAGAAAAATGGTAAATGGATACTACCTAACAGACGGTATATATCCTGAGTGGGAAACTTTTGTCAAGAGCTTCCAATATCCTCAAGATCCAAAAAGAAGGAAGTTCAAGAAAATGCAAGAAAGGATGTTGAACGCGCATTTGGGATTCTCCAAGCTCGTTGGGCAATGATCAGAGGTCCGAGCAGCCTTTGGTATAAAGAAAACATCACCAACATTATGTATGCTTGTATTATTTTACATAATATGATAATTGAGGATGAAGGGGAAATGGCTAGCCAATGGGTCGAAGACGAACCAAGCACGTCAAGCAATAATATTGTAGGAGATTTAAATCACGGTTCAGTGGGAGGATTCAACGAGTACCTCATGAGAGGTGCTAAAGTTCGTGATAAAAAAAATACATCACCAACTTTGATCCGACTTGGTTGAGCACGTGTGGGCACGATTCGGCGATGATTAGTGTTATTATTAAGTTTTATGTTTGTTTTTGTTTGGTATTTAAATTATGTTATGTATTTTAAATTTTAGTTGTGTATTGTAAGAATTTTGTTTCCAATTCACCGTTTTCCTAAAGTTTTGTGGGGTTCTTGGATTTGGGAAAATTATATCCCCATTAGGCGTTCTTTGGTTTGCTGGAGGTTGCTGCATAATCGGATGCCTACGTACGATCGTCTGCGGAGACAGGGGCTGATTGCTCCTTCATATTGTTGTTTTTGTTTTAGTGCAGAGGAGACTGCTGAGCATATTTTCTGGCAATGCAACAATATTCAGCCTATATGGCGGGAGTTCCTTCAGTGATTTAAGTTCGATGATTTCTCTTACGATATACATAGTTTTCTTGTGGCTGAGTGGAACCGCGACACCAGCTCGCAGGTGCAAACTTTTTGGAAAACTGGTATTATCACTCTTATCTGGGCGATCTGGACTCTCCGTAATGCTTGCATCTTCAAAGACAAAATTTTCTACGCCAAACATCTTCTTCAGATTGTGCGGGTCGCTTTCAAAGAGGTTGAGGGTAGTTTTATAAAGATTGGCCATATGAGCAACACTTGGTTGGACTATTTGATCCTTCGTGCTATTGACGTCGCCACTAGAGCTGCTCCGCCTCCGGATATGATTAATGTTCATTGGTGGCCACCGGTCTCGCACTGGATTAAAGTTAATACGGATGGCTCTGCTTCGGGAGCCCCAGGAAATATTGCTGCTGGAGGTGTCTTTCGTGATAATGTTGGTTGGGTTCGTGGCTGTTTTCACTATAAGGGTGGTACTGGCTTTGCTTTTGAAGCTGAGCTACTCGCGGTTATTATGGCAATTCAGATTGCTCATAGTCGTGGTTGGTTTACTCTCTGGGTCGAGTCTGATTCCACCTATATAGTTAATCTCCTTAATACACACGTTCTAATATTGTTCCTTGGAGATTTATTGCTTCTTGGAATAAGATTCTCGTGATTCTGCAAGACTTTAACATTCAGATATCTCATATTTATCGAGAGGGTAATGTTCCGGCTGATATTATGGCGAATGAGAATATGACGGAGGGGTGGTGGCCGCATGAAGTGGAGGAGATTAAGAAGGCGGTTAGGTTGGATATGGCTTGTCATAGCCACGTTAGATGGAAAACAAGATGAATCTCTGTTTGGTGGTTGGGTTTGGGGCGTCACTTGAGCTTGTCTGCAACTGTCGGGTGCGCTCACAGTTGGGGTTTGAGTGGTCGGGCTTTGCTGGGTGCTCGGTGATGGAGTTCGTTTTCCATCAGCGTCGAACCTTTCACTTTTTCTCTAGCAGTTTGGTCATTGAGGTGCTGGAGAGATGGCGGTTTTTGCCAAGGGTTTGGCGGCATTCTTTTCTGATTGCTTCTGCAGGTGATGTCGAGGAAGGCAGCTGGGCCGAGGTGCCTTTCTTGGATGATCTGGAGGGAATGGTGAGTGATAGTCAGATGATTTATGGTGGAGTGATCTCGGCTGCTCGAAGTTGGTGGATCTGCTTTTTGCTCGAACAGCTGGTGGGCTTGTTTGGCTGCTCGGATCAGCTGAACTCGGGGGGTTCGGTGGCTGTTTTTTCGTCGATCTTTTGGGGGGCAGGTGGTGCTGGTATTCGGTTCTGTGATGCGCCGGCGTTGCCTTTTTATTTTGACCGTTTCGGCGCTTACTTCGGGCATGGTGTGGCGGTGTTTACTTCTAGTTCTTTCGATACTCTTCATGGTGTTTTAGTTTCCGGCGACGACGTCTCACCGGCCGAAACTATTAGCTTCTCTTTGGTTGTTGTTTATGGGGTCATTTCGGCGACGGCGTATAACCGGCCGTTTTTGCACCCTTTTGGTCTGGTCTTTGGTTTTGTGATAAGCTCACGGCGACGGCGTATAACCGGCTGTGTTGCTTCCTTTCTTTTGTTTATTTTGTTTCGTTTTTTCTTTTTGCTCGAGCTAACGGCGACGGCGTCTAACCGGCCGTATAGCTCTTTACTCTTGGCAATCTGGCGACGGCGTCTCACCGGCCTATTGCCTATGTTCTGTTTTTCGAGGGGTGAGAGCCGGGTTGGTTTCGGGACGATGGTTAGGCCGGAGTTTCGGAAACTCTCCCTTCCGCTCTCTCCCTCTTTTTTTGTCCTTTTCTCTTTTCTAGACGGGTACTCTTTTTCCTTTTTACGGTTTTTCCCTCTGGGTTTTCCGTAAAAAGGTTTTAACGAGACTCGGCCCTTAGTCTGCTTTCTTGTGCTTTCAAGGGTTCCTTAGGTTTTCTCTTTTTCTTTTTTAATAAAATTGCATTTAAAAAAAAGAATTTGGTTTCCAATAATATGTGTGTTCCAATTTTAAATTTTTTAGCATAATTATATTAATTATAGAATTATATTTTATTATTTAAATAAATTAATTTATTCGTGTGATTATATTAAATTAATTAAAGTTATATATAATATAAAAATGAAAATACATAAATTATATATATATATATATATAAAATTGTATATTGTTGTAAAAGTAATAATGATAGTAGGGTCCATGAATAGTTAAAAGTAAGGTAGTGTTATAGTTAAGAAAATATTGGGTAGTTGAAAAAGGAGGTAGTTGATGATGTGGCACCACTATGGGGTAGCACCACAGTGGATGCCCTTAGATGTGAGAATGAGAGTTGACCATTTTATTTAGATTGTAAATGGTTGAAGTTTACTATAAATTCGATATGAGAATAAGAATTTGAGATAGATAAAAATAAAGGATATAAAAAATGCATATAAAATTATGGGTTTTCAATGCACATGATTCCCACATCAAATTTATACTAAACGTCAACCATTTAAAACCTAACTAAAATGGTCAATCCTCATTTCTCATTCTCATATCTAATTCATACTAAATTTCAACCATTTATAACCTAAATAAATGGGTAAACATTATTTACATTTCACACAACACTTCAAAATAAAGTAAAAAAAAAAATAGACGGTTCCACGGTTCAGAACCGTGAACCGCCAGTTCAGGAAAATTGGAATCGAAATCGAACCGTGGAGCCACAGTTCCAATGGCTCCGGTTTGAAACCGTTGACCACGGTTCCGCTTCTGGAACCGTTAACTATGGTTCGATTCCACGGTTCAGTTCCCGATTCCGATTTTTTTGGGCATCTCTACCTCTCTACATGAAAAGTTTATGTCAATTTCTCCTTTGCAGGGCAACAACTTAGGCACCCCCGTAAGTGGACTATAGTAGCAAGGTGTAAGGATTGTAGCCGTAGCCACCACTTTTCTAAGGGTGGTGCATGTGTCCAACGTTCTAAGACACCAAGTCATGGGACGTCCATTGCTGTGGGGATAAATGGGTACAGACGACAAGGATAAAGAGCGTGAAACAAACACTGGCCCTATGAGCAAGTTTTCATTGTCAAAGCTAAATACCCTATATTCATTTTGATCAATCACCAATGATCAGTCGACCAATAAGTACTTTTAAAACTTACTATTTAAAATCAGTTATTTCAGTTAAGAGCCTTGAGTTGTAATTCAAAATCTTTCTCTAACTGATCAGTTTCTTTCCAAACCTTTAACTGATTGTTGGAAAATGGAATATCCGAGAAGGACAAGTGTTTTAAAAGGGAAAATCTGTTTTGATTGAACTTGTCAATATCTTCTCTAAAAATCTTTCCAACCTGTTGCCTCTGTGATGAAATTTCTTGAGAACCTCATTGACATGACATAATGCAATGATACCTCTCACCTTTTTGAAGTTCTGTCCCCTGCAGTGACGGCGGACGTGAAAATTTTCTTCAAAAACATTTTTAAGCACAGTCTTCGAAAAACTTTTCATCTTCTTAATTGGTATAAATTTTGTCTATTTATACCATATTGTCTTCACTATTTTTCTGCATCAACTAACAACTATCCACAGCCTTCACTGTGAGAAAAAGTTTCAATCTTTCCAAAGTTGCAGAGAAATTTTGTTCCGACTAAAGGAGAAATCTATGACTGCAAAGTCATGGAGTGGGAGAATGACGCTCACATACTTGGTCTTCACTGGACCCTTCCACTGGATCTCAACGTCTCTCCGACGTCAAAGTTTGCTCTACCCTCACTTGTATCCAGCGAAGCGAGTGTCTTCCATCCTCATGCCCAGACCATACGACTTGAAGTACTTGTCTCAAGAAGACGGTCTTCACCTGTTCCTCAGGCAAGCTTTGCACCTTTTGTAAAGCTTTCGTGTGGTGCAACAACAATGAGCAGGAGCTCGTTGTCAACTGGCGCAACATCGACAGTGTCTATCCTCACGATAGCCACTGATTCAATTCTAATTACCCACATACCTCCCCTCTTATGCTTCTTTCTCTTCACCAAAAACCCTCTCCTCAACCTCCTTTGGTTTGCATGTCCACTACTCTCTTCTTCCCTGTTTCGAGAGCCATGCAAATCAACCCCTTACCCTTTCTTCGTCTCCTCTCATCTTTCACTTTCTTCTTTTTCTAAACCTCCGTATTCTCTGTCTACCTCTTACCCTCAGCATTTTTCTCTGGACCATTCTGCGATTCTGTTTCCACGCAGTGGTCTTAGCTTCATCCTTCAGTCAATCCCACATTTTTGATGTTGCCAAAAAGGGGGAAAAAGTTTTTAAGAGACTTATTCTCAAAAGACTGAAGACGATCAAGCAAAATGATCATCCGATTCATCCGATGATCATGAGGAAGATTAGCCAAAAGGAAAAGACCTCAACTCAATGGAAAACAAGTGAGAGTGGAACAAGCTTAGGAACATGAAGACACGAAGACAGAAGATGAAGATCAAGAAGTTCAAAGGCGCAGCCAAGCAGACTGCTGGAGTCCATGGGTTTCCCATGTTGTTTTTGTTTTTATTTTTTAGTCCAATGTAAGTCTCGCTCTGTACCCCGACTGATGGCTTATCAGTCCTTTATTAATGAAAAGAACTTCATTTTGATCTCAACCTGAAGACAATGACTCTTTGTCCAGACTCTGATTATGTTTTTCTGTCTTCTCCTGTTCTGTTTTAGAACTGTTTCGTTCTTAACTCTAAGTACAAGTTTTTAGGTTCTATTGTTAAAGGAGAACTGTATTCACCCCAGTTTTAGAACTTGTGCTGTGAGTTCAGTCTTTTTGTTGTCTAGAACTGCTGTATGGTTTTGGCATCATCAAAAAGGGGGAAATTGTTGGGAACCTTGTGGAATATCCTAATCCTTGTTTTGATGAACCAAAATTCATAGGTCTTAATTGTAATAGACTAGAACAGTTTTGAACTCAAGTGTTAGAGTACGTTTCTAGTTTAGTATGCGGTTTTGAAGACTGAAGGACGAAGGACTGAAGACTGAAGACTGAAGATACCAACTGAAGTATCAGTTGAAGAATCAGTTTGGAACTGATTACTTAATGCGTGCCACAGACTGATACTAAAGTCAAGTATCAGTTGAACATTCTTCCTCGGACTGATCTTCCAACGTTCAAAAGAAGCCATGTACTCACAAGAGTACAGCCGCATTAAATGCAGAGATCTCAGGATCTTATCTCTGCAGAGGTCATTCCTATTTGGTGGCTACTTTATCAGAGACGTCACATCTCCTGTCCATCAAGAGAGCCGTTTCCACCAGACAAGAAACCTCGAAGATTGAAGCCTCAGCCCAAATTCGAATTGCTCTCCAACGGAAGAAATCTGGAGGACGTTCTACGCCAACGGATCTATTCAAGAGTTCTCCTACAAATAGCGCTCGAGGATCACTTCAATCTTCACTAATTCAACGACATAAGCTGAAGCTCTGCCAAAATCGCTACTCAGCCTAAAGCTCAACCTCCCCAAAGCTTGAATCGAAGAAGAGAATTCCAAAGCCAAAATCAGTCACTGTTGATTACATACATTCTCTTAGACCTTAGGCAAACCTCAGTTTACCCAGAAGTCAAGGTCAAACTTGCCACAAAGAACTTGTTCTTTGCAGTATAGTTGGCACTCGTTCAAACCTCCTTTCCAAAAGAAAGATTTGAGTGTTTTGAGTGATTCGGGGTTCAGAAGGGTTTTCTGACTCTGAGAGTCTTAGCGCGGGTTGTGCTAAGCAAGAGAAATCCGACACTAGTGAAGTGTGGGTACGGAAGAAGGGTTTTCTTCAGTGGTACGGTTGTGTGCACCCGGCAAGCACACGGTTTGGTTTGCAGTGCACCTGTTAAGCACTTGCAGAGTGGATTGTTGGTCTGATCAACCGACCGTGGATGTAGGAAAGGGTTTTTCCGAACCACGTAAAAGTCTCTTTGTTGTTTACAGCTTTCAGTTTTACATTCCTACTTGTGTTGTTTCAATTGATAAACTGAATACTGAATAACTGCAAAGAGAAACCTAAGACCAACAACGTGCTCAACCGAGGCTATTGAGAAACTAAGTTTAATTTTCGCTGCGTATGATATCAGTCTAACTGATCTATCTTTTGATAGTTAGGAAGAGTGTTATCATCTCTACTTTGGCAAACTCGACTGAAGCCCATAAGTGCATCAGTTAAGTTCCAGCAACTTAACTGATAACTCTTTACTGAAGAGCTTTCAGTATCAGTCGTCAACCCTGTTTGGTCAAAACTATTTTCAGTTAACAGGCGTCTGTGTTTGCATGAAAAGTTTCGTTTAGATCTCCATCTTGAGATCTCTTTCTTTGAGAAAAAGAAAAATAGCCCATAGGTGTATTTCCCCCCCATACACCTATTCGAGACCCCCGGGACCTAACGGCTATAGGTATTCAACTTCTATCTGGCGTTCACACACAAGGTGATGACTTGCATGACTTTACCGTCATATACAATTGCTATTAATGATGGTCATTACGAAAATATTCAAGGGAATTGAGGCTTGCGATAAGGGGATCCCATGTCTCCAACATTGTTCTTGCTTTGCATGGAGTACCTTTCCTGATTATTAAAAGCCTGCACGTATGAAATGGAATTCAACCACCATTCGAAATATGATAAGCTTAACATGTAATGCCCCGACTTCTTATTAAGGATTATAAACTTTTAATTACTGATTTAAGGATTTATTATGGTAATTAGGGTTCGGCATCCATTAATAAAATACGGACTTTTATGAATTTGATGATTTATATACGTGATGATTTATTTTTATTTTTATTTCCAATGAATGATGCACTCAAAATATATTTTGAGTCCATTAGTTTATTATCGAGGATTTAACATTGAAGTGTTAAATATTGATATTTTAATTAATTGTTAAACTGAGCCTATGTGATTATTTAATTTATTAAATTGACAAGACCAAATGGATTTTATGCTTCAATGAGAATTAGACTTATATGTGTTAATGTGTTTATATAAGATTGAGCTTATGTGGATGATTATTAGTGTGTTAATCTTTAGATATTTCTTTAATCTCTAGATATTTTAGTTAAGTAAGCTTAAGGATACATGGCCATTTTTCATCCACCAATCTCATTTCTTCTTTAAAGCCAACCCCACCACTTCACCATTTCTCACCTATGCAGCCCCAATTTCGCACAGCCACTGAAGAGACAACAATTTACACTATCAATTAAGGTGTTCTTCCTAAACTGAGCTCCTTTATTTTGAGCTACCGTATTTCGTTCAAGTTTTGCTGAGAACCACCAAATCAAACAATTACTTATATCTCAGCACCACCACACCATCATACGCTCATTAACAAAGGATTACAAATGCTTTGATATATGTAGAAAATGAGTAACAAATTCACAAATTTACAGTTACAAGATAGGTTACATATGAACTGAAATTTACAGTATTTGAAATTGTGCTAAGAAAAATCCTATGCTATGTGTGAACTGGTATGGGGCTGAGCTTTGTATATGTGAGTGATGGGATCAGAGGGAGGCGGCAGCCGCGGTGGCTCGTCGCCGGCGACGGAGCGGCGGCGGTGAACCTGCCGTTGTCTCCGATCTGCCAAGAATCAAAGGGGAAGAAGAGAGGGTTTTTAGCTTCAAGTTTTAAAAGGGAAATGAGGAAAAGAAAAAGAAAAAGAGAATAGGGGAACTTAGGGTTTACCTGGGTTGTCGGCGGCTGCGGCTTCGCCGGAAATCGGAGGAAGACAAGGACGACGGCGGCGGTAGCCATTAGGGCTGTTGGACCGGCCGAAAGAGGGGGAGGCGGCGGCGTTTTACGTCGTTCGTCGGCCCAGAGAGAGATTGAGACGAGGGAGATAGAGATAGAGGGGTCAGGGAGAGGAGGAGACACCGGAGGCTGCGGCGCACCGCGAAGGTGGCTGTCTGCCGCCTTGTTCCGGCAGATCGAGGAAAGGGAGAGAGAGTCGGCGGCGGACGTCTACTGTCTTGTTTACGGCAGAGAGTGAGCGAGAGGGATAGAGCCAGGGGGAGAGAAAGTGAGAGTTCAGGGAAGGAGAGAGGGAGCCGCCGCGCCGCTCGCCGGCGGCGGCGGCGGAGGCGGCAGACGACCGAGAGAGAGATGAGAGGGTGTGTGAGGCGCAGCTTCTGATGTGTGTGTGCTGAGTGTGTTTTAGTGTGTGTATTTAATTTAGGGTTAGCATGATGTTGGGCCTTGGGCCCTCATTTAATTAGCTGATGGGCTTAGATTTAAATGTTTGGGCTTGGCCCTTTACAATAAAAGCTGATGGGCTTATTTCATTTAAAGGATTTGGGCCTTTATTAAACAAAAAAATTGAATGGATCTAATTTATCTAATTAATTTGGGCTTATATCCATTTAAATTATTTGAGCTCTTAATTATTAATTTAATTTGAGCTTGATTAATTTAATTATATATAAACCTTTAAATTAATTATATAAATGGAGTTCTTTTATTTCAAGTATTTATAAATGGACTTTAAAATAAAATATTTTGAGTTAAACTCTTATTTAAGGAATTCTTTTCAAATGGCTTATTAATATGGATTATTTAAAAAAGATTAAATTGTTAAAAAAGATTAAATTGTTTTAAGTATGAGAAAGCATGATTTATGATGATATAATTTGTCTATGTGATATGTTAAATGATTTGTTATTAAATGACAGAATATTTGACTTGATGGTATGAGTAGAACGAGTTATGATTGATGTGCATATTGATGTTCGAATAAATAGTTTCGAACCTAAATGTTAGTTATGTGATAAATGTTTTGAGTTTAAGGTTTTGACGAGATAAGATTAATATGGATGCTAGAACCCTAAAATCATTAAAGGAGATAGTTTAGTTTAGAGACCTATCTTCCTTTCTTTCACGACTTCTTCTCGAACTTATCGATTCTTCGTCAATAAAGGTCCAGACGGGAAGTGATAGCTAAAGAGGGAAGTAACTCTACGCCCGTTGTGGGAACGAATAAGGTGGGCTTTCTTAAAACACGTATATAGAGATCCCCTGCATACAGGCCTCTTATACGAAATGAAATGAATGACATGATATGACTGTATTATTTCAAATGGTGAATGGTTTTTATGAAATTAAATGTTTATGGAAATGATTAAATGATGAATGGTTCTTATGAAAGGAAAGGAAATGTTTATGAAATGATTGTCTGCCAAAAATGTTTATGTTTTATGTATGTATCCTATCTGTGTTGGTTCGCCAACTATAAAGGAAATCGAATTCGGACCCTACGCTAGACGAAGGTTTGCTAGTAAGGGTTAACGTGTACACTCATGGAGACTGTGTGTCGCTTGCGACCGGTCTTGGCGTCCGTGGAAGAAGGCCTCCTTCCCGGCGCGTGAAAGGAACAGATATGGATCATATAGACTGAAAATGGGATGCGCATCCAACTTTATGAAATGAAAGAAAATGTTTAGTAAGCACGGGTCCTTCAAGTAAAACCCTGTGTGTTACCGTTGGCAGTACAATAAATGATAAAATGTTATGTTTCCGGCATATGTTCACTGAGTATTTTTACTCAGCCCTGCATGTTGTTTTCCCTAATGTGCAGGTTGAGCGGGTGATGGAATGGAGTGGAGTTGAGCGGGTGTACCTTTTTGACGTGAACTAGTAATGTGACCTTGAGTATACATCTTCATATGTATAACTCACACGTATTTTCGCTGCAAGTTACTCTGATCATGTTAATGTTTTATTTCAAGAATGATACTCTTTTGTTGGGTAATCCACTTCGACGGGCCTTCCCGAACAAACGTCTTGTATGTACTCAAGTGATCAGTTATGATCCTAGTGTTATATAAATAAATGTCTCTTTTCGTTAAATGTTTGATTGTTAAGTAAATGCCCCTTTCTTTCCCCGCTTCTTAATCCCTTCCCAAGTCATAACCCCGGTTAAGCCATCCTTAGGGATTGCGGGCTGTGACATAACATCACTCACCTTTTCTTTGTCGACGACTTGTTGTTATTCTCCCGAGGTCATGTTGGATCAATAAGCATCACTGCAGATACGCTACATGAGTTTGCCGAGGCATCTAGGTTGCAAATCAACAAAGGAAAATCACAAATTTTCATGGCTGGTGTGGCTGAACCGGAAAAGCAATAAATCCTTGAATTATTTGCCATTATCTTGGGATGTCTCCCCTATCAAATATTTAAGGATCCCTTTGGCTTCAGAAAAGCTTTTAGTCAATCACTACATAATACTTATGTTGGGAACTTAATGAAATATCATAGCCCTAGTTTTGATGATACCAAAATCCTTAGGTTTTCCTTGTAATAGACTAGAACTTTCCGAACTCAATTGTTGGAGTTCACTTTCTAGTTTGTTTAGTATTCTGAAGACTGAAGATTGAAGACAGGAGGACTGAAGACTGAAGACTGAATAACTCAACTGAAGTTGCAATGAAAGGCGGGTTTCTCAACTGAAGAATCAGTTATGACTGATTCATCAATGCTGCCTACGTGGACTTAGCGGACTGATACTAAAGTCAAGTATCAGTTGACATTCTTCCTCGGACTAAAACTCCAGAGTTAAAAGGAAGCCACGCACTTTCAAGTACAGTCGCATTAAATGCAGAGATATTGAGGATCGTTCTTTCTCTGCGGAGCATTCCTTTTTGGTGAATACTTTTCAGAGGCGTCTTACCTCCTATACCTGAGACGTCGTTTCTCACCAAACAAGGAACCTTGAAGATTGAAGCCTTAGCCAAATTCGAATTACTCTCACAACGGATGAATTCTTGAAGACCATCTCTGCCAACGGATCTATTCAAGACCTCTCCTATAAAAAGAGCTCGATGATCACTTTAATCTTCACCGATTCAAAAGCACAAGCTGAAACGCTGCCAAAATTGCAACTCAGCCATTTAAAGCCTTCAAAGATTTGAATTGAAGAAGAGAATACCCAAAGCCCAAAATCAGACTGCTGATTTCACACATTCTCTTAGATCCTTAGGCAAATACATTATATATCCAAAGCCTAAGTTCCGAGTACAGAGAGCCTGTTCTCTGTGATCTAGTTGGTACTTCGAACCTCCTTTCAACTGAGCGAAAATAGTGTTTGAGAAGAGCGGAGTTCAGACCAGTGTTCTGACTCCAAGAGATCTTAGTCATCCGCTGAAAAGGCATTGTTGTGTCTTAGCGTGCTAAGAGTGAGCGAGAAATCCAACCCAGTGTGTTGGTATTGAAAATATGATTTTCAGTTGTAAGGTTTGCTGTGCACCTGTAAGCACTAGCCCAGAGTATTTGTTAGTGTGATCAACTGACCGTGGACGTAGGAACTTATTCTGAACTACGTAAAAATCCTTTGTCGTTTATTGCTTTCAGTTTTACTTTCCTATCTGTGCACAAACATCTCTTTAACTGAAACTGATTAACTACAAAGTGAAACTATAATCTGACAACGTGATAATCAAAGGCTTTTCAAAAGATAAGTTTTCCGCTGCCAGTGTTATAAGTCTAACTGATAAATCTTCGGATAATCAGTAAGATTCATAACACTCATCTATTTTAAAATCAAGACTGAAGATCTACGCGAATATCAGTTAAAGCCGTGAGCCTTGCTGATATCTTTATTGAAGTTATTTCAGTATCAGTGTTCAACCTTTGTTTAACTGAATTTTCGTTAACTGTCAGTATCAGTTGATACTCTTTCAGTTAACTTCAAAAGGTTGTTCTGTGTGTTTAGAAAAATAGCCTATAGGTGTATTCCCCCCTCCATACACCTATTCTAGACCTTCCGGGACCTAACAACTTATTTTAAAAATTGGTGATGCTATCTGTTAAGGTTTTTATTTTAAGCGTGTTAGTTGGTGTGTTACCAACATAATGTGAACACGTGTCTGTTGGTGTGTTACTAACAGGTTATGTTGTTTGTTAGTTGGCTAACTAACAAACATGAATTGTTAGTTGGGTAACTAACAAGCATGAATTGTTAGTTGGGTAACTAACAAACATGAAAACCCTTACTCATTTTGACCACTCGGATTTTTCATCATTGCGATTTATTTAATCAGTTTTATCTTCCTATTATTTGTATATTTTTATATAGTTTTTCAGGTTATACAATAAAGGGGGGAGTAGTTTTAAAAGGAGTGGGTAGCGGCGGTTATGGAGATCATGGAGATAACTATCGAAGGAAGTTACCTCAACTCATGCAACTGATCATCTATGAAGTCCACGATCTGTAGAACGTCTATAAATACCAGAGAAGACCTCATTCATAAGGTTATGCATTTGGAGATCCAAAACCCTTACTGCAAACTCGAGAGCTCCTCCAAGTTCATCATTCTACCTACCAGTGTTAGCTACTGCATCTTCTGACAGAGGTGCTGTGATTCTAGAACAGATTATGGAATCTGTGAATACTTCAAGCCTAGTTCTTGCAACATTTTAAAGGAGCAACACATGTGTAGGTGGTCTTAACTTGATTAGTCGAAGACTGATCATGTTTTTTCATTGAGAATGACTTATGTAGTTTTATGGCTGTAAAGTTGTTCTCTTTGTTGTTTGTTGGTTCAACTAGTCTAGGATGAGATTAGTTGTTATTTCATATTCTCTGAGACTAGGTTGTAGAATCTAGAAGGTAGAATATGTTTGTTTGAGAATTTCTTAGGCAGATTTACGTCTGTAAAGGTTGTTCTCTTTGTTGTTTATTAGTTCAACTAATCTAGGCTTAGATTAGTTGTTATTTCATATTCTCCGAGATTAGGTTGTGGAATCTAGAAGATAGAATATGTTTGTTTGAGAATTTCTTAGGCTGATTTACGTCTGTAAAGGTTGTTCTCTTTGTTGTTTGTTGGTTCAACTATTCTAGGCTTAGATTAGTTGTTATTTCATATTCTCCGAGACTAGGTTGTAGAATCTAGAAGGTAGAATATGGTTGTTCTGCTATGTTGTAATTTGTATTAATTCATCATAGTAATTAATTACCGTCATTATGACAACCGCAGATTTATCAATGTTGATAAATCTGCACAAAGTATTTCTGGTGTCACCTTTTTATTTTTCACGGTTTGTTACATACCGTGTTAGTAACACTCGTGATGACACATGAACTTTCAACTTATGTTTATAAGTTTGATTTTACAAAATTCATATGTTTTGTACAAAACAAGTTTTTTGTAGCAAATTTAGGCACTAAATTTCTTTCACTATCAACAAATGAACTAACCCAGTCTATCCATTGCAGGGAGATTGGAGTTAGCTCGTGCTATACTATAAGGAACGAAATCGTATTGGCTACAAATTTTACCTTTCCCGATGGTTGTTATTGGAAAGATAAATGGTCTCGTAAGGAAATTCAGTGGGGTTAAAATTCATGTCCCATAGCATGGAGGAAAATATGCAAGCTAAATTCGGAAGGTGCATTAGCTCTTCCAGATCTATCAACTTTGAACAAAACGCCATTGACGAAGACTTTGCGGAACATTCAAGCTAAGGTGGACATCCTATGGATCTAGTGGATTAATGGGGAATACATTTGGGAGAGAGACATTTGGGAGGTTCAAGAGCCCAAAGGGGATTCCTAACTCATCAAAAACATACTTGGGACCAAGGACCATTTTATTAAGGAGAATGTATACACAAGTCTAGAGCATTCCTTAAAGGGTGGTCTCAAAGTAAAATCACCACAACAACATTTGAACTACTCCGATGCAAGGATGAAAGTACATTTTGGCACAAAACTATTTAGAGGAGCTTTATTCTACCAAAGTTTTCAATAACTATGTGGATGATGCTTCAAGGAAGACTCATGACCACGAACAAGATTGGACATATCAACATTTCCAAGGTATGTCGTTTATGTAACATGGAAAATGAGTTTAACATGGAAAATGAGTTTAACAAACACCTTTTTTTCAAATGTGTAGGTACCCAGAATTTGTAGTGTTATTTGCGCGAGTGGTTGAAGGTTAAGCATCAAATGACTAACACGCCTAGTGTTATTAAGCACATGCACGCAAAGACAAAGAGATCGTCCATTTTTCAAAAGGCTAAGATATTCACATTGGCTGCGATTGTAACCCATTTATGGTTTGCTCGCAACCAATTAGTGTTTGACGGTGAGCCTTTCGTTGTAAAAAAGTTAGTCGTTAACGTTATGAAGGATGTTTATACATGCCTCATTCAAATTCAACCACTAGAGACCGTGCATGCGCATATGGAACTAAGTATCGCACTTAACATGGTTTATGATCCCTCAATAGTAACATTGAGCCTTAGATTCTTGTTTCTTTTTGTAGATCGAGATTCTATTGGCATGTTGTTATTGTGTAGATTGAGGGAACACATTGGAAGCCATTAAGCATCGAGCCTTCTATTGAATTCTGTACAAGGCATACACTTGGGACTAATTGGGGGAGACCATGCCCGTGGCTTATTGCATCACTTAAGTGGGTCGCCAATACCATCGCACACCATCTGGGCCCTGCCTTTGTTACACGAGGCGCTCCAAAATATCGCATTTTATCTGGGCCTACTGCGATTCCCCGACACTTAACAAAGGCAACTTCAAGGCATGGCATCCTCTACCTTGACCATGTGCGCTACTAGGCTTAGTCGAGCCGGCCGGAATCTTGCATTGCCAAGCCCTACTCGGTGGCTGATACCATCGACCCTTTCGAACACTGCCACCTTCTACTATAGTCCACACATCTTTTTGCACTATAGCCCCTCGGCATAGGTTGCTCCAGAATTAGCAATTTCTTGTCGACTGTCCTTCGACAAGTCGAGAAGGCTCGATGATGTGAAGGGACAAATCAATAAATTTTTATTTAGCATTTAAATGTAATCTATTTTTCAGGGGCATTGTTTCTTTGTTTGTTTCAGCTGCCACTTTGCATTGTACGAAATGATCAACTAATGAATATGGGTGCGTGCATATGGAAAAATTGCACTAGGCACAACCGAAGCAGAGGACCTCAAACAAACAAACACGACACCTACCTTATTGTAGTCAGTTTTGAATATAAGAATGCTTGCCATGACTTGTACTCAAAAGTTGTCTACCTTCGAAACATTCAAACAAATCTAATAACGATGAAATCAGGGTTGGATCTGCGTATCCAATTCTCATTTAGTTAGTGTTTTGCTAGTGTTTTGCTAGTCCGTTGGACTTAGCTTATTTTCCTTTTTGGACTCCTTCCTGAGTTCATCCCCACCCTCGCCCTCAACTCTTATGGTTGTTGCGATTATTTCTTTCTATTGAGTATGCCAAAGGTATCTAATATATAATTTATCTTCCTTGATCCTTTTTTTTTATTTAATAAAGGGTTAAGGTGCAGATAGGCCCCTCAAGTGGAGGCCCTTAGAGCGTTTCAATCCTCTTACTAACTGTGTGTGCAGATTGGCCCTCGAACTCAAAAAAATGGTGCAGATCGCCCCCTCTGACTTAACACCGTTATGGGCCGTTAGTCAGAGGGGGCGATCTGCACCGTTTTTTTGGAGTTCAGGGGCTAATCTGCACTTTTTCCCTTTTTGGAGTTCGGGGGCTAATCTGCACACCGTTCATTAAAAAAAAATTCACATCTCATCTTCTCCGACCAACTTTTCCGGTGTCAATCGCCGTCAGATGAGGAAAATCACGTAATCAAGTTCCCAAGCCCCAAATCGGGAATTCCAAATCGACGTCATTGCTCCCGAAAATCACATAATTGAAATGGAAACTTGAATTCTCCCTCGAACGTCACCGCCCCCAATTGCAGAATCACCCCCAACGAATCGAACTTCGCCTCGCTGTAGGCGATGATCGTGACCCCAATTGAGATCGAGATCATGTTGGCCATGGTCTGATTTGAAGGCGTCCTTCTTCAACAGCACGCCGATAGTGTAGATGACCGATAGTGTAGATGGTGACGGGCATCGTCGGCCTTTTTCACCGGATTTCGCCGGATTTGAGAGAAATAGGCGACTCCTTATCGAGAAAAGCTAGGCGACTCCTCATCGAGAAAAGCCAGGCGGCGGGTTCACCGGATATTGCGGCGGCGATTTCCGACGGAATGGGAGAATTAGGGCTCGTCCTTGACGCTAAGCGTGTGCAGTCAAGCGAGCTCCGAGGTTCAGGGCCCAAGAGAGAAAGAAAGGGGCGGCGCCCTCCGCCGGAGCTTGAATCAGCGACAACGACGATCAAATTTTGAGCGAGAAAGATGAATTAATTAAAAAGTTAAAAGGTGCAGATTAGCCCCTGAACTCTGAAAAAACGGTGCAGATCGCCCCTTTGACTAACGGCCCATAACGGTGTTAAGTCAAAGGGGCCGATCTGCACCGTTTTTTTTTAGTTCGGGGGCCAATTTGCACACACAGTTAGTAAGGGGACTGAAACGCTCTAAGAGCCTCCACTTGAGGGGCCTATCTGCACCTTAACCCTTTAATAAACTATATATTTATTCATAAAAGAGTTATTATTGTTTAAATGCACGAACTTTTTTCCAATTTTAAATTTTAACATGAGCTTTCAATGTTTTATCAAAATACATGAACTTTAATACTTACTCGATTTTTAACGACCCACATTTCCTCTAAATTGAATTTGAGGTAGCATATCTGTAAGATGATTAGGACTCATGGAAAATATGTACTTCATTATGACGTCGTGCTGAAGTGTTCGTTGATGAGTCCTAATTATCTTTCAGATATATCACCTCATATTTAATTTAGAGAAAATTAGGATCAGTGTTAAAAATCAAATAATATTAAAATTCATGTATTTTAATAAAAAATAAAAAAATTATATTAAAATTTAAAATTAGAGGAAAATTGATATACTTAAGAAATAATAACCCCTTCATAAAAAAGAAGAAAAATAGTACTCCCTTTGATCCATTACAAATGTCTATGTCTCATTATTTTTGGACACGAAAATTAAGAAATGTGTAATTAGTAGATAAAATGAGTTAGTGAAAATTATTTAAATATTAAGTATAGAAAAATAATATATATTATAAAAAAATGAGATATTTATAATATGATATCGTATTAAGAAAAATAAAATATACTTTGTTAGCACGAAGGTAGTACTGGGTGCCAACGGAGGAAAAAAAAGAAGCTAGTAGTAGATAATCTTTAATCAAACATTTCGAAAATTAGGCCGTTTGTACTTTGTAGTGTCAGAGGTTTTGTTAAACCCCAGCAGCAGCAGCTGGGTTGTTCTCATCTTCCCGCGCCCTCTTATCTCCAAAATTCCACTGCCATCACATCACCATGATTTCTCTCACGCACCCACCTCAATTTCCCTCTTTCTCGATTAACTCTCCGTTCTACAACAGAAGTAACGCCGCCCACTCTACCGGCGGCGGAGTCGGCAGGAGATGCAACAGAGGCAAATGCTTCGCCGCAGACCAGTCGCAAGGTCCGCGGAAGCAGTCTCAGAGACCGCGTAAAAAATCTCCTCCTCCCGATTCTGATAGAAAAGACGGAATCGATCCCGCCGGATTCCTCGCCAAGCACGGTATTGCAAATAAAGCCTTCGCACAGTTCCTGCGCGAAAGGTCAGTAGAAAAGTTTCTGTGGTTGAACTGTTAATTATGCGGTTAGATTTTGATGCGCACTGCAACATGAAGTTGGGAAATTTGCTGAATTCTGTGCGCGATTGTGGATTGGTGTTGGATTATGGTTTTGGCAGGTATAAAGCGTTGAAGGACTTGAAGGAAGAGCTTCTCAAGCAGTATTACGATCTGCAGGAGCTGGTTTCTGGGTTAGTGCCTCTCTGTGTGTTGAATCTGTTGATATTTTTTATTTTATTTTCTATTGTGAAGGTATTTCAGAAAATACTTTTTGATCCAATTATTGCTGTTGCCTGGATTTTGCTTTTGTAATGTGCTAATATTGAGACTTATAAATCATGGTTGGTTTATTAGAGAGCTGCATTCATGAATGTACGTGGACCTTGGGCGCTTATGGATTGTCAAAATACTCAAGTTTGGAAATGATTCATAATTTTTATTTGCTTCACATTTATCTTATTCATTGTTTTCAAGGTTTGAGTTATTGGGAATGCATCGGAATGTTCAGCATCGCGTGGATTACATGGACTGGGCTCCAGGTTTGGCAACTTTTTCTTGTCGGACCTATTGGGCTAGTTTGGCCTTGAATGTTTGAAGTTGTTACGTGCTGTCTAATTAAATATATTGATGATATTCTCGTCTGCTGCTATTTATGCTTGGCAGATAAAAATGCTCTTTTGTGTTAAATTAACTCCTGGACCTTTTGGGTTTAGGTGCTCGCTATTGTTCTCTGGTGGGGGATATCAATGGTTGGTCGCCGACAGAGAATTGTGCCAGGGAAGGTTATTTAGGCCATGATGATTTCGGTTACTGGTTTGTTATTCTTGAAGACAAACTTAGGGATGGAGAAGAACCAGATGATGTATTTTTTCAACAGTATAATTACATTGATGATTATGATAAAGGTGATAGTGGTGTTACGGTTGAAGAAGTTTTTCAAAAAGCGAATGAAGAGTACTGGGAACCTGGAGAAGACCGCTTTATAAAATCACGCTATGAGCTTGCAGCTAAACTGTATGAGCAAATATTTGGGCCTAATGGGCCACAGACAGAAGAGGAACTGGAAGAAATACCAGATCCGATGACAAGATATAAGGCCTGGAAAGAGGAGCATAAAGATGATCCACCAAGCAACTTACCACCTTGTGATGTGATTATTGATGAGGATAAAGAAGATGATGAGTTTGAAATCGTAACTGATCCTGCTTGGAGAGAGAAATTTAAAAATAAGAAGCCTCCCATTCCTTACTGGTTGGAAACACGAAAAGGAAGGCAAGCATGGTTAAAAAAGTATATACCTGGGATCCCTCATAGGAGCAAGTACAGGGTGTACTTTAACACTCCAATGGGTCCTTTAGAACGCGTTCCTGCATGGGCTACTTATGTTATTCCAGGTCACATAATAGCGCCTTGATATTTATATGTTGCTTCCTGCCTCTCTGAAATGTTCTTCCATTTTCTTTTGTTATTCAGATGTAGACATAGAACATACGTTCTCAAATATGCATGGGCTCAAGTTTGAGGCTCTTTATAACTGGGGACTTCTCACGAAATTATTTGCAAGACATTGGATTATAGAGATCCTGAATTCCTGATGGAACATGAACTATACTCTTTTGTTTTTTTCAATATAAAATTGAAAAAAGTTTAAGATGATCAAGCACCATGTCCTTTTAGAGCCTTTGCTTGTTTTCACTGAGTTATAAATAATTTATTCATAATGATAACTTGAGACCATATGTGCATGGTCAAGTTTTTCACTTCGCCTGGGCCTGTATAGATAAACAAAGCTTGAAGGAAATTCAGAAGATCTTGCTTGATAGACAGCAAGTACTAAAATTTGGTTAACGATGTTTTGTATTCTTCCTATATTGCTTTATTCATTTTCTAATAGTAAATTGTTTATTACTTTTGATTTCTTCTACCATGCTGTGTAATTTACTTAGATGGAGACTGATTTCCTATGTCACATACAGAGGCAGATGGAAATCAATCTTATGCTGTCCATTGGGAGCCACCTCCTGAAAGTGCCTACAAATGGAAACATAAACATCCATCAAAACCTAAATCTTTGCGAATATATGAATGCCATGTTGGAATAAGTGGACAGGAGCCTAGAGTTTCAACTTTCAATGAGTTCACCGAAAATGTAGTGCTCTATTGTTTCCGATTTTTTTTATCCTTTTCATCAAATTGTACTTTATCTTTTACTCCTGATTACTTAAGTTCTTCTGCACTTCACCATTTTCAATTTAGGTCCTAGTTCATGTAAAGGAAGCTGGTTACAATGCAATCCAATTGATTGGAGTTCTTGAGCACAAGGATTATTTCACTGTTGGGTACAGAGTAAGTTGAACTAAAAAAAAAAGATTCACAGCATAAGAACACTATTCAATTTAAAATGCATCCCCAGCTTATTGATGATTGTTGCTGTTCATTACCATTATGGACTCTTTGAGAAACAAAGTGAGACAAACTGAAGATCATAGTGAATACAAAGGCATTTAGTGCACTAAGAATTGATTCTGTAGTTCTAAATGTACTACACCAAGCAATGTTCATAATGGGCTCGTCAGTTCAAATGGCACTTTTTCTTTGTGATGTTGGACTGTTATTGACATTTTCATGATCTCTTCAATTCATAAATGAGTATAATGCTCCTTCCTTCTCAACTTGACATTCCTAGTTTGGGTGGACACTGTTTTCAGATGAGAGTTGACTTTTGGGTACGTACTTCTTTCCCTGCCAAATTCATGTATGGAATGTTTGGTTGGGAGGAGAATGGGAAATCAATATTTTATATAAAAGTGATTCAGGAATGAATCTGCAATGTAGATCTGGGACATTATATTTTGATATTGAGCATAAAAGCACTTCATTTGGGAAAGAGTAATACTGGATGGTCACGTTGCTTGAATTCTGCATTTCTTACTTCAAGATTTGACATTTTTTTGAGTGACAGGAAGTTAATTTTATAAATTTGGAAGTATACGGATAAGAGTGTAGAATGCCGGGGATAATTGGTCTATTGGAAGAAAGTATCTGGAAAAGTAGTAGAAAGTCAGGTTACATTAGTCTTTTTATAGTGGTAGAAGTATAAAATGTGTATATTAGTCTTTTTAGCTGGCGGAACGTCTATGAACCATATGTCTAAATATGTGGCTGACTACCATTTCAATTGCTTAGTCTGCTTTAGTGTCACAGTATGTTGATCGGTATAATATATTATTTATATTTTTTAATTCTCCTATCCTTACCTTTTTTTTCTGTTATTATTCTGCCTTTCTCTTCTTCAGGTGACGAATTTTTATGCTGTTAGCAGCCGCTATGGTACCCCTGAAGACTTCAAGCGGTTGGTGGATGAAGCTCATGGTTATTTCAAATTTCTTCCAATCAATAGCAATTTTCACCATTGCTTTTCTTCTGTTCTCAATAGTTTGAAATCTCAGTATAATGTGTAGTTGATGTGCGTTAATTGATTCTATAGCAGATACTTCAGAGTTCAGAACATTGAAACTAGATAAGGATCATGGGGTGTAGATAGATATTATACTACCCTACTGAATTCATGCTAGAATGAATAGCTTTAGGTCATTTGGAGGAATTGCTGGAAATTTGTAACTCATGTTTCATTTTTTTCTTCTTAGGCACAACCAGTAGGACCTTTGACAAACAGTGGAATGATAGCAAAAGACACTTTAAGCTAGTGAAACGTCAATCACTAGATTGTACTTTTTTCAACATTCCAACTGCTTTAGCTTTATATGCATACATTCACAAGGTTTTTCTGAATCTTTAAAGTATTGTTAGAACAACTTTTGGCAGCTGTTATTTATGCAATGTATGGATTTGTTTCACTGCTTTGTGTTACATATGTTATTGGTTGATGTGCAGGACTTGGCCTGCTCGTCCTTTTAGATATTGTTCATTCTTATGCCGCAGCTGATGAAATGGTGGGGTTATCATTTTATGATGGATCAAATGATTGCTACTTCCATTCTGGTATAGTTTTTTGGCACTAATTCTTTTGAGTTACTTCTAGTATTGATTTCATTTAGTGAGCTATATTAGTTGTAGGCAGTAGTCACTGCAAGATTGGAAATAAACAGATTAATCCTATGAGAGAAAGGATATGTCTAGTAATGTTAGAGCCAAGTCTAGCTTTAAATGCTTCTTGGTGAAGATCACTTTTGCTGTCGTTGTGCTAATGTTCTTCCCACCTTTCTGCATGGATATTATAGGTTAAATTCCTGGATTTAGTGTTTGCATGCTCCTGTGTCCCAAGCAGAATAAAGTTAAAGGATACTCATTGATTTGATTTGGTATTATCTTTATGACAAGAAAAAAAATGTAGCAAGGTATTATGATGTAAAGAAGCCTTAATTGATTATCATGATCAAATTGTTCCTAATGCAATTGGCACCATGATGATTCATTTCACAGTAATTTACAATTCTGCATTTGCAATTATGGGTTCTGCTTCTGTCCCAAAGGTTCTTAGACAAAGGAAACGCGTTATGTGATATGGAACATTTGCACATGAATAGTTGTTGCAAGTTCCGAAATACAAAATAGGGATAAAGTATGCTTTGTCACTTTTGCTTGTCCGGATTCTAACCTGTCTTAGTTAATTCTTTTTTTTTTTAATCCTCTGATTTCCAGGTAAAAGAGGCCACCACAAATTTTGGGGTACACGAATGTTCAAATATGATGATCAAGATGTTTTGCATTTCCTTCTTTCAAATTTAAATTGGTAATTATTTAGCATTTTATTGTTCTGAAGCTTCCAATGTGTTTCATGTTCTCTATCTTTCCATTTTTCTAAAACCCACCTTATGTTTGACACGAAGGCTTGTAGGGTCACTTTTAATTTGTCGAACTACTTTGTTTTTGTTATTTTTTTTTCCCTCCTTAAACTTTTGGTTTTAACAGGATCTATGACATTTTCCAGGTGGATGGTAGAGTACCAGATTGATGGCTTCTATTTTCATTCTCTTTCATCAATGATGTATACACACAATGGATTTGCTACTTTTACTGGTGATGTGGAGGAGTAAGGCTTCCGAGTACTTGAGCATTATGTGAATTTAATGCCTTGGAGTATAGTTGTCAGCACTAATAATATACTGCAGGACATTTTATTCCTTAATCTTAGAATAATTTTCATGCCAAGTTATGAAACCTCACCTTGTCGAGCTTTTCCAGACAGTTTACTTTCTTTTCTTCTTTGAAAATTCTATGTTAATGTGACGACAGTGTACATACATACGTTTTGTCCTTCTGCTTATTTCAAGTATTACCGAGCTGATTTTATCTGTTAGCTGACCAACTATGTCTGGTTGAGATTTTCTGATTATCATCCTGAAGACTTGAAATTTTTCTTGTTCTTGTGTGCCTTTCATTTGGCAGCACCTAACCTTTATCTGTTTCAGGTACTGTAACCAATATGTGGATAAGGATGCTTTGCTGTATCTAATATTAGTAAATGAGATATTGCATATTCTCCACCCAAATGTACTGACAATTGCTGAAGATGTAAGTAATTGTTTATACATTCTTTATTAAACTCTGGACTATTGTTTTTTTCTCTTCTTTTTTCTTTCTAAATGTGGAATATTGTAGGAAAATTGGCTTCTCTCTCTCTGATAGAGTGAAGACGGAATGATGAGAGTAAGAACTGAAATTGAATGATAATCCTCAAAGAGGCCTAACAATAATAATATCTGGATACCCTAATTTACTGAGAAGAAGGCAAATAAATACTTAATTTCTACTAAGGCCCATGCATAAGACATAAAGCCCGTACAGCCCAAAACTAAATAAAAACTGAATAATTAAAAGAAATCATAGAACTCCTCCTACGTTATGCTACGTTGCTGCCTTCTTAAAGCGGTGCCGGGTATACACCTTTAATCCACCCGGCGCTGCTCCATCAATTGCTCTCGGGGATGAAGCAGCCTTGTCCTCAAGGCTGAAGTCGGGAAATTGTCCCCGCATATCTGCCACATCCACCCAGCTACTCTAATCGACGCCCAAACCCAACCACTGAATAAGCACCTGCTCCACTGTGATGCCATCACGAACCACGAAACGACGCTCCAACACACCGCTCGGAACAAATGGGGGATCAATTGTGAATAGTTCGTCGGGTAGAGTAGTTGTTCCACGTCCGCTTGCTCTCGAGTGGTTCGCGACCCTACATGCTTAGCACACATCATGTGTGGCCCATCCATAACCCCTAGCCAAGCCTCGTCTTCAGGCTCAAAAGAACTAAGTTCAGTGCGCACATAAGCTTTACGGGTCAACAATGGGTCACCACGTATGCACACTTTCTTGCCAGCAACCTCGAATTCCATAGTGAGCCTAGCCCAATTGGTCGTCACGTCTCCCAGCTGAGCTAGCCATGAAACTCCCAATATAACATCAACACTGCGGAGAGTAAAGACGTAGCAAGTAATATGAAATATTTGATCAGAGATGAGGAAAGGTACTGCCTTACAAACTCCGCGACTGCGCACAGTCGTGCCATCCCCGAGAACTACAGAAAAAATCGTGGTATGTTCCACCTTTAGTTTCAGATTTTGGGCGACATGTTCC
Source organism: Salvia miltiorrhiza (assembly GCF_028751815.1). NCBI lineage: Eukaryota > Viridiplantae > Streptophyta > Magnoliopsida > Lamiales > Lamiaceae > Salvia > Salvia miltiorrhiza. Next base: position 20,768,943 of record NC_080388.1, on the reverse strand, counting down.
TTAATAAAACAATGGCTAGCGCCACTATCCACCATTGTTAGCAGTCGTCGTTCTCCCACTTTACTAAACAACTCCAGAGTTTGGGCTCCATCAAACCCATTGGATGATAATTTGAAAAGCTGTAGTTGTTGCAATTCTGCCCGAGTACCCCTACCTTCGTCTTCCTCACTTTCCTGCTGCTCCATATCGACTCCCGTCTTTTCCATGTCATTCTCTTCCGCTTCCAAAATCACCATGAGTGATTTGGCCACACACCTGTGCGTGGGGCTGTAGCGTTCCCCACATTTAAAGCACTTTCCTTGAGCTATATATTCTTTTTGTTGTTCCGGACTGAGTCACGAGTTTTGGCTTCCCCGTGGACCAGATGAGGCTGACGAAGAGAATTGAGGTCGGTTTCCAGATTGTTGTGACTGACTCCAAGTCGCTGATGGGTTGTGGTAGGACGAAACTGACCGCGTGAATGTCTTTGTAGTGAATACGGACTTTGATGGTGTGGTGGAAGTACTTTGTGATTGTGCAATCCTGCGCGCCGCTCTAATGGCAGCAAACACGTCGGTCATCTTCAAGCTTGGGATGCGAACTCTGAGGGATTGATTCAAGCCGCCAAGGAACATGCCCAACTGTTGCTTAGGGGGCAGAGGTGGCAGTTGGGCGATTCGCTCCTCAAATAAGGCTAAGTAATCTTCCAATGACCCCGTCTGACACGTTACATGCATGGCCTCATAGTCGTGAATAGCCGAGCTGTTCGCCAAAACGCTCTATTAATTCCTGCGTAAATTGGTTCCACGGTATAGTTGCGAAGCGATGTAGTACCCACTACGCCCAAAACATCGAGCATCCTGACGACATGGCGATGAGCGCCAATTGCACTTCCGGTTCTGTTGGAACACGCTGCACTAGAAAATATTGTTCTGCCTGTGCTAGCCACGCTATGGGGTTCGTCCCATCAAACAACGGTAGATCCATCCGTGGTGATGTTGTGTCTGAAGTTCCTCCATCCCTCCCACGCTATGGCGATGAGCGCCAATTGCACTTCCGGTTCTGTTGGAACACGCTGCACTAGAAAATATTGTTCTGCCTGTGCTAGCCACGCTATGGGGTTCGTCCCATCAAACAACGGTAGATCCATCCGTGGTGATGTTGTGTCTGAAGTTCCTCCATCCCTCCCATGCTGCTTACCCGATTCCCCGTTACTATCCGAGTTGCTTGAACTTTCCTTGTCTGGTAGTTTAGACAAAATAGCGGCTAGGGTTTTCTGCACGATCGCCATCGAAATCTCCAATCCGCCAACTGCCGCCTGCACTTCCTCTACCGTCTTCTCTACCTATTCAATCCGTTCCTTATTCGTCGCAATAGGATTCCACGTTCACCGCACCAAATTGATATAGTGAAGATGGAATGATGAGAGTAAAAACTGAAATTGAATGATAATCATCAAAGAGGCCGCAGAGTAAAAACTCTTCACAGCGTAAAACGCTAACAATAATAATATCTGGATACCCTAATTTACTGAGAAGAAGGCAAATAAATACTTAATTCCTACTAAGGCCCATGCATAAGACATAAAGCCCGTACAACCCAAAACTAAATAAAAACTGAATAATTAAAAGAAATCATAGAACTGCGTTCTGCTACACTGCTGCCTTCTTAAAGGGTTGCATTCTACAGAAACAGAGGTGTTGAACGCAAAATAGAAACATTGAACATGACAGTTAATGCCGTTGAACGTACAAAATGATTTGTTGAACTTTTGGGGGCTGGGGGATTTGATGGTTGTTCATGTTCAACACAAATCCGCGCTAAACGTTGAACGAACGAACGAACGCTGACCGTTAGATTAGATAAGATAAACGGCTGAGATTCTGTCTCCTTTCTCTGTCTATATTTGCGTTTTATAGAACTTTACCATATATATATATATATATATCGGGTTGAGATCTATGGAGAAGTTAATATATTTTGTTCTTAATAAGTCAATAACTTTACCGAATAAATCAAGAGACCGCATGAATAGACATTTATTCATAAACACGCCATCTTCAGGATTTGAACCCCAGGCGGACTTTAGTAAATTTATTCTGTTCAGTAAAATATTGTTGGCGTATTCACTAAATTTATTGACTTATTCAGACCGCCCTTCTCCTTCTCTCAATATTTAGCCTTCTTTATTGATCTTTTCCCTATATATATATATATACATATATATATGTATATGTATATACACTCTCCGTCTCCCAAATAACTTCCTAACTTTCTTTTTTGGTCCGTCCCCAAAAAAACTTCTCCTTTTATTTTTGGACTATACCCCTCCACTAAATAATACCCCATTTACCTTTAGTTTTCACATTTTCACCATTCCCAATACCCCATTTACCCTTACTTTTCATATTTTCATCTTAAAATCCGTGTCCCTCCCTCCTAGAAAGTTATTTGGGGGAAGGAGGGGGTATATGTTTATTTATTAGGTTGAAAATCGTGTTATCGTGTTAGTTTGTGTCGACATGCTAACCACTTGACATGATAAACCTAGAACACGAAGTCACAACAATAAGGATCGACCAGACATGAACATAAACACGAAATATCATATTGACACGACACGACATGGTAAAATACAAATTAACATATTTCAAATAAAGTGTATTCTAGATAATCAATATTATACGGTTATATACATTGATAGAATATAAAAGTCTCCGGTATCATAAAATACATATATTTAATTAAAAAATATTTAATAAAATTATTATCCTGTCAACACGATAACAATGTGACATTGTGTTGACTCAATAATGACATGAATATGATAATCCAAAACACTAACCCGCTATTTTCCAATCGTGTTAAGAATTGCCAACCCTAATATATATGTGTCTTGTGTGTACATTCACTTGTGTGTGCATTCACGCATGCTCATATGCATGTGTATGCTGCAATTTTCTTTTAATACAAGCTAAATGGCTTCATGAGCTGATTCTCTTTTAGTGATTTGTTGGTTTTTCTTCTTAGGCCACATTTTATCCAGGACTTTGCGAACCAATTTCTCAAGGTGGTTTGGGATTTGATTATTTCGTTAATCTCTCTGCATCAGAATTGTGGTTGTCATTCATCGAAAATGTTCCTGATCATGAGTGGAGTATGAGTAAGGTTGTTTTCTATAACCTTAGAATTTTACTTACTCTGGACACAGTTTATGTTGTAAGTTAATCCACTGCAAATATTAAACGTCATGTTTTCTGTAGCTTGTGAGCACATTGGTGGGAGACAAGTGCAATATTGATAAGATGCTTCTGTATGCTGAAAATCACAACCAGGTAATCTATATTATTGTCTACCAAATATGTGGCTGCTCCAGTCTCCCGCTCCCCCACTCAACTCTATACTATAGAGTCTCCCCAGAAAGTTGTAATGTGATTTTCTTTTCTTGCTTGCCAGTCAATTTCAGGGGGTCGCTCTTTTGCAGAAATACTCTTTGGTTCTGCTAACACAGAAGGGGCCTTGCTTAGGGGTTGTTCATTGCATAAGGTAAATGGAGTTTATTCACGCAAACTATATCATGTCTATATTAACTTTTTGCTGCTTCTCTCTCTGACTTTTGAGAATGTTGGGCCCATTACCTCCATCTAAGTCTATTTCCAACTATTACTATTATTATTCTTATTTCTTATTGTTCTACTCCCTCCATCCATGAAAGAACTTCCTAGGAGGGAGTGACACGAGTTTTAAGAAAAAGTTGAGTGTATTTAGAGTGGAGAAAAAGTTTTTGAGTGTATTGGGAGTGGTGAAAAGATGAAAGGTACATGTAAATGAAGTATTATAAGTAGTGGGGTATAGTCCAAAAATAGGTAGGAAGTTTGTTTGTGGACGTCCCAAAAAGGAAAAGTAGGAAGTTCTTTCATGGACGGAGGGAGTATTAAACTATGTAATAGTTAATTTCAAATATCCAATGTTAAACTAGTAATTTTGTCAAAGAATAAAAACAGGTTGTCATATGCTTACATACATAAGCACATTCACAATACTTGTTGAGGTGTTTAACGTTTAAACTCTACATTTGGAGTCAAGAGATGCCCTTTTGAAGAAAGATAGTGTCTCAGAAAATCACCTATAAAGAATAGTTGTTGGCTTTTGTAGGCGAGTTCATTCATAAGTACATGCAATGTATATAAGTAGGATGGCTTTCTTCTAATTAATTGGTCTCTAGTTCAGTTCAGACTGTGTTACTTCGAAGCTGCCATATGGACAATTAATCTAGTGTGAGTTGCATGTATTACAGATGATCAGATTAATTACATTTACTATTGGTGGTTCAGCATACCTCAATTTCATGGGCAATGAGTTTGGGCATCCAAAGGTGAATTGCATTAATTTGGCACATTTAAAGATGCATATTTCAGTGCCTGACGATTTTTAATGTTCCTGCAGAGGGTTGAGTTCCCAATGCCAAGCAACAATTTTTCGTATTCACTTGCTAATCGCTGCTGGGAGCTATTGGAGGATGAACTTCACAAAAAATTATTCGCCTTTGATAAAGTGAGTTGGAATCAATTATTATAGTCTGTTTTGATCCAACATTGTTTATTTTCTCAATTCTCACAGTAGCTCCATATTGCCATTCATAGCTTTTGATCCAATAAGATTGGTATTTTCTAGATATAAGCAAATATCACATAATTTCAGATTTCTTGATGTTCATAATCATTCCTTCAGGATATGATGAAACTTGACGTAAAAGATAGAGTACTTCTAAGAGGTTCAAGGGGCCTTCCGAATATTCACCACGTCGATGATACTACAATGGTAGACTCCATTTACCATACAGATGATAGATTCTTTTTGTAAATGCATGTAGGACTGAATAACAGTGTTGAACCAGGTGATATCTTATTCACGAGGTCCATATATATTTGTCTTCAACTTTCACCCCACAAATTCGTATGAAAGATACAGTATAGGCGTTGAGGAAGCTGGAGAGTATCAAGTAAGTGATGCTTTGATATTATTAGATTATCCTTGTCCCTAAGTCTCGAATTTCCATTTAAACTGATGCCACCTCTGCACTAGAGTTGCAATTATCTAAAATTAGGCTGTGCACAGTACTAACACCATTCATAGGTCTATTGCGAGCATAGGCAGGCATGTCGTACCTTTTTTTCCATTCTTATTTGCTGCTGAATTAGACCAATCCAGCGGACTTGTGAGCATGCCTGTAATTCTTGTCTGCATTCACATAGGCAGTCATCATAATTTCTTTTCACGGTAAGTGTTTGGAGTTTGAAAGAGAGGGGTTTGCATATTTTAAAGCTTCCCATTCACATGAAGTATCAGCATGAAAGAACAAATGCCAAAAAGTGTTAGTTGTGTATATTTAGAGTGGATTGCTTCCTACCCTAAAAAAAGAGTCTATTGCTTCCAAATTTATTGCAAATGATTTTACACCAATCAGTATGATTTGGTGTAACACTACAAGTGCTCAGAAATGTAGCCTGCTATTTTCTTGATTCACCTAGTCAAAGGATCTGGTTGCAGCTTATCACCAATAATTGATAGAGGCGCCGGAGAGATTGACAAATCCTTTGCTACGTTGGCTTGATATTATCCTAGCTGTTACCTACATTAGATGTGAAGAACAGTTTCATCATAAAATTCTGCAAAAATAATCAAATAAATCTAAAAGATTCAATAAGTAAAAATCAATAAATCATATAAAAAAAATATGGATTTGATAAATCTAATTTGGCAGATCAAATTGTAAATTAATTTAATGTTAAATTTAGATGAAGTATATATAAAATATTTTCCCAAGAACAGCTAGTGAGCAGTTTTAAAAATTTAAAACAAAATCATGTAAAGCTACATTCTTTTTATACATATGATATATAATCATTTACTTATAAAGAACATGGTCTAAATACTATGATAATTTTTCTAGATTTTATTTATTTTTGTTTTATCTAAAGTACTTTCATAATTTACATAATTTCAAATATAATTTTTTTTCTGGTGTCAAAATTTATTTATGAAGTAACAATTTTGGCATTTAACTTGCGATTTAGATTTACCATAATATTTCCCAAATTTATTTGTTAATGTAGATTTATTTTTAAAAAAAATCATAATAGTTTATTTTATTGAGGTTGTTAGACTTCTATCCAAAAAGAAATTATCTGGAATTTTGGTTTTATGCCGAATTGTATGTCTATGCCAAGTATATTAATAAATTTAGTACAAATACAAATTAGGGTCCGGATAGCCTTAGCAGATTGTGGTTTTCCACTTATCCTGCTACGCAGCTGGTCAACAGACCAAAAACCAAAATCTTGGAAGTTTGTAGGACCAAATTCCGAAAGTGGGAAACATCACATCTAAAATCAAAATGAGGTACAACTAGCGAATTAAAAACGACAGCTATCTCAACATTTAAATAGTTTGTTATCCATTTTGCCTCCTCAGGATTAAGGGAGTTGATGAGGCTATAGTCTCTCTAAGCTTAATGCTAGACTACCTTCTTCTCTCATGTTGGATTGGACTTGGGCCTTGGCTTCTACAGGGTAGTTGGGTTTTCTCTAATCCATGATTAACTTGCAGATCATATTGAATTCTGATGAAGAGATTTATGGCGGTCAAGGATTAATTGATCGAGACCAATATGCTCAAAGAACCATTAGCAGAAAGTGAGTAAGAGTGTTCTCCCTACTGATTAATTGATCGAGACCAATATGCTCAAATCTGTTGATGTAGTAGTCTCTCTCTAAATTAAATTTAAAATTAAATTTCTAAATCATTACCAGAGAGCAAGTAATGGTTTCTATGACTTTCTTCTCTCTATTGGCTAACATATTGCTTCGATTTTCAGAACTGGTGGAGCCAGATTTTGCTTGGATGTGCCGCTCCCAAGTAGAACATCTCAGGTTAGTGGTGTGAAATGTTTAGCATTCACAACTTCTTCCCTTTGCCTAGACAAAAGAAATGCTATTTACAATGAGAAACACAAAGTTTGTTTGCTAATATGAGTAAACTTCAAGATATTGGAGCCATGATGTAGAACCATTTTATTCGTGCAGGTGTATAAGCTAACTCGGATTCTCAGAGTCTAACTCCAATCTGGTCAAACTGATCTGTTGCCATAGAATGGAGAGTCTTCTTGCAGCAGTTGTAACAGTAAATTATCTTCCCCAGATATTCTATTTATTTTATTTTGTGTTTTCTTCGGCAAAAGACATCAATATTATCAAATTAAGCTGACTAGCCTCTTGTGTTCAAATTGTGATAGTGAATTCGGCCTAATTCTCATGCCAAGGAGAAAACCTAACAAGGTTAGGGTATGTGATGCTTTGTGGGGTTTTGGAGTTGTTGACGTATGCTATAACTGGAGCTACCCAGATCGATTACTTTGCTGTAAATACTGAATGTAGAATTGTGACAAGTAGGAGAGCTGAACACAACAAATACATTTACGGTAGCAAATATTTTCTCTGTTTAGATGACAGTCTTATTAAGAAATGCTAATAGTTCCACAGTTTTAGTGATGACTTTCCCACCATATTTGAGTATATGTACGACTACTTTTAGGAGTCCCAACTCCGAAACTAGAATAACTGAACAGGTTTACTGTGATTGATACTAGTAAAAATATCGAGGAAAACACTGGTTTGAAATAGCGTGTATATATATATATATATATATATATATATATGGGTGCGCTTCAATGAGACCCTTATTTTTTGTGAGACACTGATACTCTTACTTTTCAATGAATAAGATACCGATGAACAAGACAGTATATATTAATGAATAACGAAATTTAAAATATTGGTAATGAATAAGACATATATACTAAAGTGAAAAAAAAAGACATATATACTGATGAAAAATGCAGTAGATACTAGTGAATAACGAAATTTAAAATATTTTGCTCCCTCCAAGATTCGAACTCTGAGAAAAAAAATCGCTCTCTACGTACAATATCAGCCATAGTACAATATTATCCATGAGATTGATAAAATAAACGCACGAGATTATGTCTAAGATCTCTCACTAAAAATAGAGAGTCCCATTGGAGCGCTCCCCTCTCTCTCTATCTTATATATATATATATATATATATATATATATATATATATATATAGGAAGAGGTTCTAATAAAAATCTCTTTTAAAATGAGAACTAGGAACCACATCTTAGCCTTTAAATTTGAAGATCTAGTGGTTAGGATTAAATTGATTAATAATGTGCCTAAAATGAGGGAATTTGTTTGACTTTGCCGTTTTCTTACTTTTTTAATTAGGAGAAGGTTAACTTTGTCTTTTAAGGTTTTCTTAAGGTTTTCTTAATTAATGATAGATGTTATGTTTTAATTGCTTTTTCGATGACATTTTGTTTTTTATTAATTTAGTTTTTAATAAAAGAGTTTTAGTTATTAAAGAATTCTATTTTTTAATGATAGATGATTATTTATTTTTGTTGCACGTTTCGTCTAGGTTTTTTGAGTTCTGTACTTTTTGTTCTTTATTCTCTCTCTTTCTTTCTTCCATATTCTTAATATCTTATACTCTTAATATCAATTTTATTGAAGTCAGTAGCAGTTATTTGTACACGATGAACAATGAAGGTATTGATTAATTTAATTTTATTATTTGTTTTAGTTGATCAATTTAATTTATTTATTTTCGGTTTTTTTTAAAAGATTTTATGTTTATTTGATTTTGAGGAAGTTGTTCTTTTGTAGTGTTAATTGTTTAAGTGCATGGCAAAAAGTTTGTATTGCACAAAAGATTTGCAGTATTTTAGTTTTGTAGTTACAATCTTTTAATTTCAGTTTTTAAATGTTCACCCTCAATTTATGATGTTGTATGTTTTGGAAAGAAAAGCATGTGTGCATCTTTGCATATAGACTGTTTATGGGTGAAGAACAAATGAAAAAGAGAGATTTGCAAAGTAATATTCTTTCGATGAAATACCAAAGTATTTTGCTTTATTATGCATCATTCACCTATTTGGAATGTGCAGCTTTGACTAATTAACATGTTTAGACATCGAAAGCTTAGGGATTGTTGAAATAAAGGGTTTGGAGTGAAATACATTTTAATAATTGCATAGATGTGATGAGGAGTAATATGTGCAGAGCAGAGAAATGATATAAGTCAGAGGAGCAGGCTTTATCAGAGAAACGGGCTCTCGCAGAGAAGTCAGAGGAATGGACCTTATCAGAGGAACGACCTACACCAGAGAAGCCGCTCTTGCCAGAGGAACGGTCTTCGCCAGAGGAATCACCAGAAACGCGGGAAAATCTCCCGCGTGAGGGCAATTTTACTATTTTGCCCCTGACCACGCAAGGCGCATGCTCTAATGATGAATTTACTCTTTTACCCTTTACGTGTAATCTATAAATAGCTGCCTACGTGCTCTTTGTAATTTTACGTTATCTTTACTCTCAATACTACAGCAGCTTTCTCTCGAGCACTCAGCAATTTCATAATCTTCTCTCGTTTTTCCGATCAAACTCTAGGTAATTCACCGATAATTCACCAAATAAACGTTCGTCGTTCATTTATGCTTTACCAAGATGCATGATGAATTTTAATAATCGCAGCGAATGAACTTTAATTGCAGAGATGTATTTTACTAATTGCATAGATGCATATTTGTAGGAGCTATATGTTCTATCTTTTGTTAGTAAAGGACAATCCATGTTTTAAGATTTTATAGAGTTCTACCGAATTATAGATTAAAAATAATGCAATCATATTTTTTTAAATGCTATTTAATTTTCTTATTGCACGTATTTTAGTATTATTAATGTTTAAGTATGTTTTATTATTTCATTCAGATTATGTGCATCTTGATTTGGAAACTACGGATGTTGAAGATTTTTACGTTCCTCAATGTGTTGAATCATTGAAACCTAAAATTGGCCAAACATTTGATACTCTGGAAGATGGTGTTAGTTTTTACCGTGCATATGCAACTGCATGTGGATTCACTATCCGTAAGAGTATGCAAAAAAAAGCAAAAGATGGTAGTGGTGTTATTGTTTTACGATATATGGTATGTACACATGAAGGTTCAAAAGAAGATATTAAAGTGAAAGATGTTGACCAAAGTGCCAAAAAACCAAAGATGAAGCGTTTGTCTTGTAGGGCGCATTGTATGGCTCGTGTTGGTTATCAGCTAAGATATTGTAGAATTCCTCTAGTCGTTCACCAGTGTCATCTTGCAAAAATAATAAAAGTAATTAACATATTTCTACATAAGAATATATGTAAAATCAAAATGTACCATTTGGACGCTCTTTATTAACCATTCTAGCAGATGATTTTTTCCCACGAGGCATATTTAACTATCCAAAAATTCAACATTGCAACATATTACTTTCACGGATGCAATTAAAAAATCACCTATGCAATAAAACAATTATGTAAACAAAAATATGAATTTACCTTTAATTAATTGCCTAGATGCATATTAATAATTGTATAGATGCACAGATGACTCCAAAAATTAACCATTATCCATGCAATCTTAAAAACTTAACCAAAAAAAAAAAAACTAGGAAATTTGATAACTATGCAACCCAATCCAACATCTATGCACTAACAACCTCAAAATATGCAACTCCAGTAACAAAAACAGAACAAAACGTTTCACTTTGGCCATTTATGTTGGATTTGTATACTGAAAGCAAGAACTTTGTGCTTGTATACAATGATTCCTATTATTCACTATTCTTATCTCCTATCTGATTGTGTTCATGATTGCATATGTATGTTATTTATCTCTGTATAAGTAGATTATATGGTGTGTTGTAGATCACAGAAGACCATATAATTGGAATAACCTTAAGAGATATAATATGATCACAGCCGAAATAACTCTAGGACAAGTTATTGGTTTAGGCTGCAGTATAGATGGAAGTAGTTTGTCTTGGCTACTTGTCTATACTGGTACGTCATTACGTATTGATAGGACCAACAGTTGAGATGTATTCTTCTATCTGACTTATGTGAAGAATCAAGATCTAGGTGACTCATAAATCTTAATACTAATAAGTATTCAAATATATATGTTAATTCGTATATCACTTTGACTTACTATGGGCAAGAGTTAAATACTAACTCGAGTACCCTGTATCTTGGGTGATAGCGGTTAATATATGATATTTGATTATCTGTATTAGTACCCGTATCCGGTATAGGATAATGACATCCCCTTAAGGAGCTCAATAAGGTTTATTACGCTAAACCCTGCAGGTTGATTAAGTTCAGGCGTAATAATAAAGATTGAGTAGTACTGCTTAAGGAATTATTAAGAGATTAATTAATTTAAGCTGTCAGAGCTCTAATTAATTAATGGATGTCGGATATTTTAAATACGGAGATTTAATAAGTCTAAATACAAGCCCCGACTCATCACCGGCAATAAAGGGGTAAGTCAGTATCGGTTCTCTAGTGGAATGAACTGATATTTATAAATTAATTATGGTCTGGGCTGACCATAGATAAATTAATTTATTTGAGGCCCATCTTTATTCCTTGTATCTGGTACCTGGGCTGGCCCAATGTCTCCTAGCCCAAGTAGGGCAGAAAAACGCCTACACCCTAAAACTGGCGCCCCACTCTTCTTTCTGTATTATTAAATACAGCTGTCAGCTCTCAGGAAAATACACTGATCAAAAATTAGGGTTTTGAGAGCAGAGAGGGGGCGCAGAACGTGATTGGCTTTTCTGTCTTGGGAGTTCTCATAGTTCGTTGTCCATCCAACGTTGGGAATTGAGCGGGATACAGTCGAGAAGATCAGAGCTGGAGTCTGAATCATTCGACGCGATCATCAACCATCTGTGCATCCGATTCTCAAGTAAGTTTTCCTAACACCTGTGTGCAGCTGTTAAATTCATAGGAGCATGTTAGGAATTAATCGTTGTATGATGAATTAATAATAATCCAAGAAACGATCATCGGGCAATCGAGTATTAATTCAATTTAATATTCCTTCAATTTATGCATCAATATCCAACATATATGCATCACACTCTCAAAATATGTAACTCCAATAAAAAAACAGAAAAAACGTTTCAATTTTTGTCATTTATGCATAAATATCCAACATCTATGCATCACAATCCTTCATCTATGCAAATCAAACAAAACCTATCAAAGAATTGCAAGAAATGATAACTATGCAACACAATCCAACATCTATGCACTAACAACCTCAAAATATGCAACTCCAATAACAAAAACAAAACAAAACGTTTTAATTTGTCCATTTATGCATCAATATCCAACATATATGCATCACAATCTCAAAATATGTAACTCCAATAAAAAAACAGAAAAAACTTTTCAATTTTTTCCATTTATGCATAAATATCCAACATCTATGCATCACAATCATTCATCTATGCAAATCAAACAAAACCTATTAAAAAATTGCAAGAAATGATAACTATAAAACCTAATCCAACATCTATGCATCACAATCTTTCATCTATGCAAATCAACAACACCCATCATCTACTCAATTTTAAAAACTTAACCAAAATCGGCCAGAATCCGCCGATTGCAAATCAAACAAAACCCAATCAAACAAACAGCTATGCAATTACATAAAACATCTATGCAATTGATTTACCCCAATTTCGAATCGGTTGAAGCTTCCGCCGCCTCCTCCTTGTATAAATCGGCCAGAATCCGCCGCCTCCTGTTACAGATCGCCGAAGCCGCCGGAAACGACAAAGACCCAGTTCGCCCAAGCCGCCGAACACCAACTCCTTGTACAGGAGGGAAAATTTCAAACCTTGCACATATCGCCCCTTGCACAGATCGCCGAAACCGCCGCCGGAGAACACCATGTGTCCGATGCTTCGTCGCCGGCGTGCAGATGGGTCGTTCGTCGACTGCACAGATGTCTGCGGTTTTAACTTCTCAAGCCCTAGATGAAATTCCAAAGTGAAAGTGAAAATGTAAATGATGATGCGTGTAAATTTTAATTTCATTCTTTACATTTCTACCCTTTTAATTAAAAATACATTTACATTATATATTTTAATGTGCATCTCTAATTTAATCTCAACCCTTTATTTTATTAAAATCAGTGGTTTAGATTAGGTTTCTAGTTCTCATCTTAAGGGGGGTTTCTATTTTAACCCCACCATATATATATATATATATATATATATATATATATATATATATATATATAGGGGGCCGCTCCAATGAAACCCCCTAATTTTAGTGAGATCTAGGGAACGATTTGGTGCGTTTATTTTATCAATCCTATGGATGATATTGTATCTGGAGGGAGAATTTTTTTCGCAGGGTTTGAATCCTGGAGGGAGCATAATATTTTAAATTTTGTTATTCATGTGTATATAGTGCATTATTCATCAGTATATACTGCCTTGTTCATCAATATATATGTCTTGTTCATTACCAATTTTTTAAATTTTGTTTTTCATCAGTATATACATCTTGTTCGTTAGATATACGTCTTATTTATTAGTATTATATGTCTTATTCATTGTCCTCAGTGTTACACAAAAAATAGGGGGTCTCACTGGAGCGCGCCCATATATATATATATATATATATATATATATATATATATATATAGGGAAAGGATCATGTGCAAACAATAGTTATTTGTGAAAATGGGGAACCAATCAAGACCATCGATTTGGGAAGATCCAAGGGATGTGAATCAATCACAATTCTACCGTTTATTAAGTAAGGAAGGACATTTTTGTATTTTATTATTTATCATAACCGCTAAACTCCTAAAATCATGCGACCATTATTGCATGGAATCTCCTAAGTTTGGCAACAAATTAGATATCATATTTTAGGGTTTTAATTTCATTATTTCCGTCTATACAGTCGTCAGCTATCATAGGTGTATCATCTATTTCAATTTAAATGAATAATAACCTTTTGTAGAGATCTACATCTTATTATTTGTTCATTACTTCACGTACAATGTTCATACTATTTATGTTCATATGGTGGGATTTTATGTTCGTTTTTTTTTTCCTGTGAGTTCATTGTAGTGTATGTGCTTATATTAATTTAAACTGATTTTCAACTTGCAACTGAACGATCGGTGAAAAAACATGCTCTGAATTCATTGAAGTAAACAAATAAACAATTAAACACCTTAAATTTAAACGCCACCTTGCACATATAGACGAACAATTATATTTGGTAAAGTCGATAAGTTCAACATGATTAATATATTAGTTTGTTACAAATAATATTAACTATGTAAATTTCAATGAATATTAATGTTTAATAGAACTATGCATATTATTACTGCATTGTTCGTTGTTACAAATATATTGTTCAACTTATATATGTTCAATTGATGCAATTATTTGTTCGATGTCTTTTTCTGTGTATGTTCATGAACAGATCAATATAATCATTTGAATTAACGTACACAGGCATAGAACTTGCAACATCACGAGCATTGAAAAAATACGAAGGAAAACAGTCTCAAAATTCATTAAATTAGATGATCAAATTCAAAGTCACGCTATTCGAGATCTACCCAAACACGATGATATCAACTCCACAATGCTGACAATCTATGAATATTAAAAAATCAAAATTCATTCAAGCAACACTAAATTCACTTTGAACTCTGGATCAACGCTTAGCTCGTGGTAATGTTCAAACTGTCAAACAACGCAACTGAGGTTGTACGCGTATGCAGCTTTGGAAATTTTTCGCCTTGAGCATTATCCGGTTCCCTCGGCCTAGCTGACCAACGCCCTTTGTATTTACACTTGATATCTTTTGGATTTTTTGTCTTTTTCTTCATAGGTTTCCCCACATCATTGGCAATGTTGTCTTCCTCAACTTCCATCTGTATTCTTTCAAAGAATGAAATATATTTGGTTGGCACTTCGACGACATCTCCTATGTGCCAAAAAAATTTAAAAATCAACGGTCGAATTGAAAAACATTTTTATATACTAACTAACACCTCGAATACGTACCAGGTTTCTCAACTGCTTTACCCTTTTCTTCCCTCGTGTATCGCCTACGCTTTGGTTCATCACTTTTTTCTATATTCATGTTAGACATGGTTAATAATTTCTTAACCGAAAATTTAGGAAAAAAGTAGATGTACAGTGTTGAACGTACCTTGAACAGAAGTCCCACTCTCAACAATATTCATGGTCTTATCTTTCTCATCATTATAAATCCCTGAATTTCATTTATAAAATCGTTTAACAAAAGTTGTAGAAAGATTTTTGGGCTTTAAACAAATATAATTTTCGATGAACATACATGAACATGGGCAAACTCATTTGAGCATTATTCATGTATGCACATGAACATATTAGGCTAATCAATGAAAACCACAAAATTAAAACTATTACTAATAATACAAAATATACCATTGAACCTATAACACTACAAATACAACAAAACATACAAAGGTTGAGGTATGAACACGAAACACTCTTTAATGAACAAAGTTAATATTTACTTAAACAATGTCATAGATGTAAGGATGCGAATATGAACTCCACTACATAGTGAACATGCTCGATATTAGATGAACAAAGATTTATGGGCTTTACATATAATTTTCGATGAACATACATGCACATGGGCAAACTCATTTGAGCATTATTCATGTATGCCCATGAACATATTAGACTAATCAATGAACACCACAAAATAAAAACTATTACTAATAATACAAAATATACCATTGAACCTATAACACTACAAATATAACAAAACATACCAAGGTTGAGGTATGAACACGAAACACTCTTTAATGAACAAAGTTGATATTTACTTAAACAATGTCATAGATGTAAGGATGCGAATATGAACTCCACTACATAGTGAACATACTCGATATTTGATGAACAAAAACACAAGTTATATACTATCAACGATTGTGCAGGTATAATACATAAATACATGTATGCACATGAACATGTAAGGCTAATCTACGAACACCTCAAAATAAACACGTGTTATATACTCTCAACGATTGTGCAGTTTTAATGAACAAGTCTATCACAACTTTTGACATTTACCGAAAACCAATGTTGAAAATCTAAAGAATTAAAAAAAAAGACTGAAGAAATATTTTTGATATACGAAAGAACGAGAGATCCAATATGAAACCAAAAAAAAATCAACTATATATACATCTTAAAGTATATGAATTGGAAGATGGAAATGCCAAGAGACATCGATCGAAAAAAAAATATAAAACAACCAAGAACGAGAGTATCAAAATGAAAATAAGAAAAAAAAAAAAACAAGACTGAGAAAGACGACGAAAATACAAAAAGATTTCGAGCAAAAATGATATATAAAAGACAAAAGCGATGAATAAATCAACCAACAAAAAAAAGAGCCAAACCTGTTCATCGATTTGCAGAGGAACATCGAACGCTGGAAATGGAAGAGACTAAAGTGTAAATGGAGAATATGATCGGTAATGGTGATAGATATGGTTGGCAAGTGAAAAGATTTGAGCAATTAATTTTACACACGGTAATTATGGGATTTGGTGTATCAAATAAATTCATCCAAAAATCTGTTCACCAAAATACCCTTAAATCATACAATTCGAATTTATCTACACTTTTTATGCGAAAAATAATTAAAACCAACCGCAAATATCCACCCTCGGATCAGGAATGATCAATGGACTAGAAAGGTTCCTAAGTTTCACAATTAGGCCAAATTTACACTAGATACTAACCCTATATATATATATATATATATATATATATATATATATATATATATATATATATATATTTATTTATTTATTTATTTATGAGAGAGAGAGAGAGGGGAGCGCTCCATAGTGAAGCCACTGGTTTAGGAACCGCCGATTCCGGGCCCGAACCGGCGGTTTAGGGTCGGAAAAAAGTTGAACCGGAACCGGACCACCAGTTCTGTTGAAGGGTCGGTTTTCGGGCCCTGAACCGCCGGTTCTGGGCCGGGCCAAAAACCGGTGGTTTCCGAGCCGAAAACCGACGGTTTTCGGGATTTTCCTTTTTTTTTAATTTACATTCTTTTTTATGAAATTAAATGATTTGTGTTGAAATTTCAAAAAATTTTACTTTACAAGTGTTGAAATTTTTTAAAATTACTCTACTTAATACTCCCTCCGTCCCAATAATGTTGTCCCATTTCTTTTGGGCACAGAGATTAAGGAGTGTAAAATTAGTATGGTAAACTAGAAGGTCCCACATGTTTAATAAGAAATTAAGCATAGCTTAAAATTATCCTTGTTTCTTCCTCACTTTCCCGATGACAGCAACAGTAGGCGGAGCCACACCAGTAACCGCCCCCTTCCCCGGCATCGGCACGACCACCAGCCGCATCGCCGCCTCTCTCCATCCGGAACAGTGAACAGAATCAAGCAAAAGAACAAGAATAAAAATTAAATCTTTAGCCCAACAATTTCTTCAACAAATTTTTCATCATCTTCATAGCCCAAGAACAGAAATATAATCATTAAATTTTCCATCGTCTTTGTTCTAACCAAGAACAGAAAAACCAAGAACAATTTATGGAGAAGCCAAGAACAGAAAAACCAAATTTCTTCAACAAATTTTCCATCGTCTTCGCTAATCAGAAGAGGCCGTTTTTCATCGTCTTCGTTAACCAGGAGAAGCCGCCGACGGAAGGGGCTCAGATCTTCGTCCTCAGATGTATTAGGCGAACCCTAATTTCTGAAAAAAAAAAAACAGAGGAGAGAGAAGGTGGATTTATAGAGGGGGAGGCTTAGATCTGTGCAAATGGGTGCGGCGCCAGAGAAAGGATGGGGAAGGAGGCGGCGCCGGAGAAACGATGGGTGCGGTGCCGGAGGAATGATGGGGAAGGAGGCGGTGCCGGAGAAACGATGGGTACGGCGCCGGAGGAACGATGGGGGAAGGAAGGGGATGTGGCGCCGGAGGAACGATGGGTGCGGTGTCGGAAGAACGATGGGGGAAGGAAAGAGAGGTGGCGCCGGATGCATAACAATTGATATCTTTATTGAATTTATTCTATGTACAAAAAAAATATTACAAGGATACAAATTACAATCTTCAAAATTGAATAAGTAAACTAACTAATACTAACTTAATAACTAATTCACTATACTAATTCTAAAATAAAGTTGTCTAAACGGGGGAAAAAATAATAATTAAGGGCTTGAGCTCAATTTTAATATAAATATTAAAATTGAGTAGCCTACGTATCTTCATTAAATAATGAAGAATCAAAGCCCGCATAGTTCTCTTACCTTAACTTACCTAATCGTAGGCCTCATCGGCATCGAATCTTTCGGACTCGGTGAATTCATCATTTGGGCTCTCATCGGCTTGATCTCATTTGTTCTCTTGAGCTCGCAACTCGGCTTTGGACCAATCATCAAGCAACATGGTGGCCTCCATGTTTCGAGGATCCATGTTGCTTATTCTTTCGTCCAAAACAAGTCCTCCAACGCTAAATGCTTGCTCGACGGAGACCGTGGAGGCCGGAACTGCGAATAACTCCTTGGCCATGGTGGTGAGTATGAGATATTCCCTTTCGTGCTTGAACCACCATTTCAAGACGTCCAATTGTTGACCACCTACATTTTTTAAAGCAAATGTACTAGACAAATATATATATATCTAACTCGTTAGTAGTATAGCTCCTTTGTGTTTGCATAAATTAATAAGCGGCTTGAGCCCATTGGTTCGAATCAAAAGCACTTCCTAAGGATGAGGAGTCATATTGACCTTGTGAACTATTAGTACCTACACTTGAAGAGTATGAGGGGTTTGCATGCATATATTTTTGTTCATATTCACCAAATAAAGTCCTAATTATACTATCTATTCTAATTTTAATACTCCAGTACCATCTAATTCGGGAAGGTACCAATCTATTATATCATTATTTTCTATCTTTTCTTATAAATTTCCTTAAAGACACCATAATAAATTTCTAACATGCGATAAACACCGTTAATTTTCATTGTAGGATCTAAAATCTTAGCAACTAAAAAACATCGGGAATTTTAATAAAATATTTAAGCCACTTAAGGACCATTTGATATGATACGTCCTTCAACTCATTGTTTTTATAACAATCATTTAAAGCAATAGCAATAAACATGCAATGTTCTACAACTTTAATACTAGTGCAATAATGCAATAATAAACGCCAGATAAATCCGTAGTAGCATTTTGAAAAACCTTTAAATTGAAATAAACTACCACATCTTTTTCAATAAGAGGGCAATAAAAGCAAGTTAGCATTGGGAGTTTGTCTAAAAAAATCACATAAATGATCAATATGATTCATGGTAGATGCAAGCATGCCAAATGTTGAATTTCAACGTGTAGAAACATCTTTAACAAAATTTGTATATTGAATTTTTTTATGACAACAATATTTTTGCCATTTTTTTTTGTCAATACTAGCTTTTGTATGCAAAATATTAATGGCGTTTCTAATAGGATCAACAACATCATTAATAAGAGTATAAGCATCTTGTACACATCGGTTTAGAATATGAAAAATACATCGAGCATAAAAATACTTACCATTAAATGTGGGTGTGCATGCGCCAATTAACTCGGGAATGGAGGTGGTGTTGGCAGATGCATTATCAAATCCAACAGAAAATATCTTATTTAACAATCGATACTCATTTAGAACAAAAATAATCAATTGAGCAATGTTAGTATCATTATGTATTTCATTAAAATCTCTAAATGCAATTAAACGTTTTTGAATTAACCAACTTTCATCAACCCAATTATAAATAATACCCATATAAGAATATTTTTGGTAAGAATCACTCCATATGTCGGAACATATAGAAATTTTTTGATTTAAACGGACAAAATATTTCATTAAATCACGTTTCTTTTCTTCGGCTTGTCGCCTAATATGCTTGCACATAGTAGTTCTACCAATTTTTTTTTTTTTTTTGCGGCGGGATTATAAGCATTTTTCATAGAATGTTCAAACTCCAAATTATTAGCAAACATAGCCATTACATCTTGAGCATTTACATGATCATATTTGCATAAAGTATTACCTTGTTCATTACCTTGTTGATGACCTTGGAAGGCTTAGGGATGTAGTTGACTTTGAGTTGTATGGATTTCCAACTCGGTTACATGCTTGGCAAGCATGTGCCTTTGGAGGGTGCCATAACCTCCTCCTGCTTGCCATTGGTAAGTAGCGGAGCAATAGTTACAATAGGCAATGAACCTCTCGGGAGCATTTGGACCATCATTTGGCTTTTTAGGAGCGGGTTCTCTCCTAAAATATTTTGTGAAAATATTAGAAGTAAGTGATTTAGGCTTACCCTTACCCTTACCTCTAGCGGGAGGGGCGGGAGGGGGGGGTTTCCTCCTCCACATTATGTCGTGTTTGATCGGCTTCCTCCTCCGCCTCTTTGCTTTGCAAATTATGTGCATATGCTTCATTCTCCTCTTCTTGAACTTGTCGAGCATATTGTTCACCCAAAAACTCGGTAGCCAGGCTTGCGGCATGAGGTCCTCGTGCGGACATTTTTCTCCTAGATGATGATGATGGAACTTCAACATTTTGAGTAAAAGTGGGAGAAGAGGGAGTGCTATTAATATCTTTTTAGGGGTCGACATTGATAGACTTGCAACGGTTATCACGACCATGAGACATGATAACAAATAAACAAGTAGAGAAGAATATATAGATAATAGAGGTTAGAGAATAATAAACAAGAACAATAAAGTAAAGCAACTAAGTGTAGTGATAGTGTAATTGAAATATATAGTATAGTAGATATTATTTAGTACTTAGTAGTAGTACTAGTAGTAATATAAAACAAGAACAATAAAGTAAAGCAAGTGAGTGTAGTGATAGTGAAATTGAAATATATAGTATAGTATAGTATTTGGTACTTAGTAGTAGTACTAGTAGTAATATAATGTAAAGCAAGAACAATAAAGTAAAGCAAGTGAGTGTAGTGATAGTGTAATTGAAATATCTAGTATAGTATAGTATTTAGTACTTAGTAGTAATACTAGTAGTAATATAATGTAAAGCAAGAACAATAAAGTAAAGCAATTAAGCAAGAGAATAACAAAAGAATTCTAGAGCAAGAGCAAGAGCAATTTAATAAGAGCAATAACACATAAAGAATGAAGAAGAATTAGAAGTAGAAGAAAAGAGTGTTGGATTTGTAAACTGAAAGTATGAACTTTTATGCTTGTATACAATGATTCCTGAGTTCACTATCTAATCTCTTTTTAGAATTGTTAATAATTGTATATGTATGTCCAATTATCTTTATACAAGTAGATTATATGGTGTGTTGTAGATCACAAAAGATCATATAATTGGAATAACCTTATAAGATATAAAATTAATCAGAACCGAGATGACTCTAGGACGAGTTGTTGGTTTAGGTTGCAGCATAGATGAAAGTAGTTTGTCTTGGCTACTTGTCTATACTGGTGCGTGTAAACGTATTGATAGGATCACAATGAGATGTATTCTTCTGTCAGACCTAAGTGAAGAATTAAGATCTCGGTGACTTAATGAGACCTAAATCCTAATAAGATTTCAGGTGTACATATAAATTTGTGCATCACTTTGACTTACTATGGGTGAGAGTTACATATTAACTTGAGTACTTTGTATCTTGGATGATAGCAATTTATATATGACATTTGGTAATCTGTATTAGGTGACCGTATCCGGTATAGGATGATAACATCCCCTTAAGGAGCTCAAAAGGTTTATTGCACTAAACCCTGCAGGTTGATTAAGTTCAGGTGCAATAATAAGGTTGATTGGTACTACTTAAGGATTAATAAGAAATTAATTAATATAAGCTGTCAGAAGATTTAATTAATTAATGGATGTTGGATATCTTAAATATCAAGGTTCGATAAGTCTAAATACTAGCCCCGACTCATTGATGCGTCTTCAATTTTTGGGCCATTTGGCCCTATTTTTCTCCTTTGTTTGTGTCAGTTATGTGTTTATAAAAGACTTCGACAAGATGAGGATAGAGGTGATAAAACCACCTGAGACGATAGCGAGTATTGTTGCGACGATACCTAATTTGAGAAAAATGGGGGTTGAAACACAAAGGAAAGATGAGAAAATGAAAAAGTTACGAGAAAGGATAAGGGCAGGAGATCTCAAGAATTTCAAAGAAGCATCAGACAATGCTATCTTCTTTGAAGAGAGAATATGCATTCCCCGCAATGATGAACTAAAGAATAAGATCAAGAGTGAGGCTCATGACACGCCTTACACTGCCCACCCAGGAGGCACAAAGATGTATCAGGATTTGAAAAAGAGATTTTTGGTGGGACAGAATGAAACGAGACATAGCTTCGTTTGTAGGACGATGCTTAGCTTGTTAGCAAGTGAAAGCGTTACACCAACGACCCTATGGAAAGCTAAACCCGCTAGAGATTACTGAGTGGAAGTGGGATCATATAGCAATGGATTTTCGTGACAGCTTTACCCAAAAGTCAAAAAGGAAATACAGCAATTTGGGTAATTGTAGATCGACTAACAAAATTTGCACATTTCATACCGATTCCAATCACGTATGGATCAGATAAGTTAGCACAATTGTACGTTCGTGAGATTATAAGATTGCACGGAGTACCGGTGTTGATCACCTCAGAGAGAGATTCAAAATTTACATCACGTTTTTGGATGGGTTTACAAAAAGAGTTGGGTACAAGGTTGAATTTTAGCACAGCCTTTCATCCTCAAACTGACGGACAATCAGAAAGGACTATCCAGACGTTAGAAGATATGATAAGAACTACTATCCTTGATAGAGAAGTACATTGGGAGAATGTGTTGCCACTAGTTGAGTTTGCCTATAACAACAGTTACCAGGCGACTGTCGATATGGCACTGTATGAAGCTTTTTACGGAAGGAAGTGCAGATCACCACTTTACTGGGATGAAGTTGGTGAGAGAAAAATGTTAGGACCCGACACAATCACGGATATGATTGAGATTGTTCGAAAAGTAAGGCAGAGAATCAAAGAAGCGCAAGATAGACAGAAATCTTACGCAAATACCTGCCGCACAGAGTTATATTTCTATATAGGAGACAAAGTTTTCTTGAAGGTTTCACCCTCAAAGGGGATAAATAGATTTGGAGTTAAAGGACAGCTTAGACCCAGAGTTATAAGTCCTTATGAGATATTGCAAAGGATAGGTCCAATAGCGTACATGTTGGCTTTGCCACCTAGCTTTGGAAACGTGCATAACGTGTTTCACGTGTCACAATTGAGAAGATATATTTTCGACCCAAACCATGTGGTTTACTAAGAAGAAATGATCTTAGACCCAGCCTTGAGTTATGAAGAGAGACCTCAGATGATGCTAAATCATAAAATTCGGCAATTGAGAAATAAGTCGATTGCACTGATTAAAGTCCAGTGGAAACATTATACTCCCTCCGTCCGCCAAAAGTATTCCACTTTGGCCGGGCACGGAGTTTAATAAAATGTGTGATGATGTTGATGTAGTGGAGAAAGGGCCCCACCACTTTATGAGATGTGTGGTTGAGATTGAATTTGGAGTGGGTTTTTTGTAAATAAAGAGTGTTTGTAAGGATAAAATATAAAGGTGGATGGTGGATGGTGTAAGGATAAAATATAAAAAGGAAAGTGGAATACTTTTTGCGGACGCCAAATATAGTAATTGTGGAATACTTTTGGCGGACGGAGGGAGTAGTTAGAAAGAAGTGGAAAGAGAGCTTGAGGATAAGATGTGAGAGAAGTACCCGAAACATTTACAGAAGGTACAAATTTCGGGACGAATTTTTTTTTAAGGGGGAGGGTATGTAATACCCGGGCTTTTAATGACTTGTTTAATTGCTTAAGTTTGAGTAATTAAGGTTTTAGCTCCCTCCTTTAATTTTATAGAGACATTATGAGAATTTATTTAGAACTACTTTGATTTACAGTTTTTGAGAAGTCAATATTTTATATCTGAATGATGTGGGATTTTATATCCGTATTTGAGTATGAGTGTTTGAATAATTTGAGATAATTATTTGAATGAGAATGATGAACTCGGAAGTGAGATATGAGTCTGTTAAGACGTTTTTGAAATTTTAACTTTTTGACGATGAATAGTAATAATTGCTGTTGGGGATGAATCCGACAATTACGGAAGCGACGTCGGTCACGTCTGGATCGACGGGCACTAGCAACCTGAGACCACAAATAACGTTAGAGCCCTCCGAAGAGCACCAGTGGGGGTGTCGATGGAAGGACCTCCGACGCTCAAGTCAGTGAATGAATATGAATATTAACGTAAGTAACGTAACGAAAATAAGTAGATGATAAAGGAAAACAATAATAAATGGAATATCCGGGAGATCGGGGTGTCCCAGGAGTTGAATCAAAGCTGACGAGCGATGTTGAACAAGGGGCGACCAACGTCTGAACTAGCGGGGCTAGTCCAACAATCGACACCTTTGAAAGTTGAAAGCGTGGAGACGGAACGGTAAAGCAGGAGGGGGCCTGATAACACTCATGTTTCCATGGCTTTTAGTGTTCTTATGATGTTAATTTTATAGGAAATTGAGTGTTGGATGATTGTTTTGTGCTTAAATTGTTTTATCTTGTGAAATATGTTACTTGCTCGTACTTTGATGAATTTTACAGAAATATGGAGTTCGAATTTGGACTGTTGATCTTAATGAAAGTTGTATTTCGTCTCGATACGAGTTCGTAGGCGCAAACGGTTCGCAAATCCGAGTTCGGACGAGGAAGATATGACCGAAACAAGAAAGTCGCGCACAACAGTGAATAGTGCCCGACGGGAATTTCTGGATTTTCGGGATTTTGCGGGATTTTCGGATTTTATCAGTATTTTCGAGCTGTACACTGTATTTATCTCCTGTGCCTATATATAGGTCCTTTCCCTGACCTATTAGACACATCTTTTCACATCTCTTTACCTCTTTTCATATTTTTCAGTTTTAGACTTAGTATTTTAATGCTTTCATAGATTAGATTTCTTTTCCTGTAAGATTCAAGATTCAAGCTGTTCATCCATAATTTCTTCCGGGTTTTATCTATTTTATTTATTTCAATTGCTTTCTTTTATTTATGCTTTTATTTTATTTTATGGTGTCCAGCTAGTTCTTTCATCTGAACCTAGGGTTTGTACATAGCTGATTAATTATGTGTGTATGATTTATTGATATCAATTTGCCTTCCGACTTGTGATTCATGATTCCTGGTGCTTAATTTCTTGTGAATTATTTGACCAATAATTTACATGTCTAGTTGTTCAGTTTGAGTCTTGAATGCGATAATTGTTCAGCCGATTCAGGAATGCATGTTATAGTAGTAGCCTTGACACTTGAATGGGATAGGTGAAACTATAGGGAGCTATTCTTTGTGTACACTTGGGAGTTAATTTATTCCTTGGAGTCTTGAATGTGAAGGGGGGTAAATTAATCTACTTTCATAGGTGTTCGTTAGAGAAGCTTGTGAATAGTTTTGTGATCTCTCATCAGGGTTGGATTAAATTGGTAATTGAATCAATAGGTTAAATGCATGTAGTTAATTAGTAAAAGTACATCCCTAGGGTCAGAGTCTTTTATTATTTGAATTTCCTAAGTGTTTTTATTTGTTATTTGCGTTTTAGTAAATCAATCTTTATTTTTGTTTGTCTGTCTACTATTTTAGTTTGTTTAGGAGATAGCTAGAGTGATTTCGATTTTTCAGTCCCTGTGGATACGATACTCGGTTACTTTTTACTTACTACAATTGCCTGTGTTAGTTGCAGTATTTGTTGCTAAGAAATTAGTGATCAACTTTTTGGCGCCGTTGCCGGGGATTGATTAGAAGTTACTTTAATATTTCCGATAGGACTTTATAGTACTTCAGGTTTTTATTTGTTTTTTTTCTATTCTATTTTACTTTTTTTTTTCATGGCTCCTGATGTTTGATTGATGTGTCCCTCAGAGTATAGGCGTATAGTGGAAGATCTAGAAAGATTGCTCGAAGAATCGGATAGGCGTGCACAACATCAGTCATATTCAAATCTGCAGGATGCCGAGGAGAAAGATGAGGAGATTGAGAAAATAGCAGTTGATGAGCCCTCTACTCCAAAGGAGAATTTTAGCATCCCTCATATTTCTGCTGCTATACAGCATATTTCTATTCCTGCTCCTCCCAAGCCCGAGTACAAGCTTGCTGCTCCATTCTCCTGCTGCTTGGCCAAGCCAAATTCAAATGAAAAGATAATCAAGTTCTTGGAGATATCTTTGAAGCATAATGATCCCAATTGCTTTATCGTTGCTTGTGCGATTGGTTGGCTTACCTTTTCAGAGGTGTTATGGGATTTAGAGGTTTGCCTTCTTTTGATGCCCCTCTTTGTTTTCCAACGTGTGGGGATAGGATGAGTCATGAGGTATCGTCGAGCTCTAGACGTTAAATTAAGCACTTGTTGGGAGGTAACCCAACTGTTTTTTTTTCTTTGTTTTTGTTTTTCTTTCTTTCAGTTTCGTTTTGTTTCTTTTTGTTCCTTTGTTTTGTTTTGGGGTTTTAGTGCAGTGTTGAGCTTGGAAGATGCGGGAACTCGCGCTTTGTTCATACCACCACCATGGAGCATGTTTTTTCTGTGAGTAGTGACACACATATCATCATCCCTCCAAACTTATTTTCGAACTTATGTTCTGTAATAAGTTTGGGGGAGGGGGGTGAGAGTAGATATGTGTATCACTTTTATCTTTTTGTTAGCTTGATTGTTTTATCCTGCTTGGTTGGTGGTGTGTGTTTGTTTTGTTTTTGAGATGATTATTGCTCCATTAGATTTTTGGTAAGATGCCAATGATGATTTCTGTGAAAAAAAAAATTGAAATTTGATTTTCTTTGATGATTTGAGCATAATTGGAACTAATTTGCATAATTCTAGAGTGATTTTGACCTTGACTTTTGGACGTTGAATAAACCTGTGAGATTTTGAGCCATAACTGTTTATCATACACAGTTTATTCTTTGTTGTGAGTTTTGTCATGCATGTGGTGATCTTCTAGAACTTGCCATGGTTTCTGTGTCGAGGTTGCTGTTGTGCCCAGGATTATGAGATGATTTTAGGCCATCTTTTGTTAGCCACAATTTTTCCCAAACACTGTCCTTGAAAAAAAAAATTATCCTTTGTTATCCACTTTGATACTATTTAGCTTTTATTCTTTAGCCGGATGATAGGAGGTGATGTAGTATATGGAGATCTTTGTGTGGTGAATATTCATAGTGGGTTATGAAAAAGAAGGGATGCATTTGTGTTACTATTTACTCTTATAAGCTCTAGAAAGTTGTGGAAAGAAAAGAAAAAAAAAAAAAAGAAAAAAAAAGAAAAGAAAAGAAAAAGAAAGAGAAAAAAAAGTATAAAGTCGAGTGTATATTGAGATATTTGTTTGAAATCGACTTTGTGTGTTGGAAATAAATGGAGAGCATAAAAGAGTGTTTAGTTCTGTTTTCTGATGATTAAATCCCTTGAGTTGTCTTGATTATGGTGATATAGTTGGGTGGAAGATGGAATTTATTCCATGCTTGATTAGTGAAGCTATAAGGTTGGTGTTCTTGATCTATTTGAGTCACTTAGCCTATATTTCCCTACCTTAACCAATGTCCCTACATTATAACCCGAATAAAAAGACCTTTTTGATCTTAGTCCTGGCACACTATTAGCGATGGAGATTGTAGACGATTGGCAAGCCTATGGTAAGAGATCTGCATTGTATTGAATTTCGATGAGAGTATACACGTCCTATTCCATCAAATTGAGAGTTGAGTGATACACATACCTTGTGAGATTCAATTGTTTGGAATGTCAAGGTTGATTTTGCTATAAGTTGTGTTTATTGGTGATTTTTGTGCTTAATTATTGAGGATTTGAGAATTCTATCATTCTTATTCTTTCGGAGGCATCGATGAGTTAGATTTCTTACCCATTCGTGATATTGATTGTGTTCTTCTCATTATTCGATGACGAACAATGGCTTAAGTTTGGGGGAGTTGATAACACTCATGTTTCCATGGTTTTTAGTGTTCTTATGATGTTAATTTTATAGGAAATTGAGTGTTGGATGATTGTTTTGTGCTGAAATTGTTTTATCTTGTGAAATATGTTACTTGCTCGTACTTTGATGAATTTTACAGAAATATGGAGTTCGAATTTGGACTGTTGATCTTAATGAAAGTTGTAGTTCGTCTCGATACGAGTTCGTAGGCGCAAACGGTTCGCAAATCCGAGTTCGGACGAGGAAGATATGGCCGAAACAAGAAAGTCGCGCACAACAGTGAATAGTGCCCGACGGGAATTTCTGAATTTTCGGGATTTTGCGGGATTTTCGGATTTTATCAGTATTTTCGAGCTGTACACTGTATTTATCTCCTGTGCCTATATATAGGTCCTTTCCCTGACCTATTAGACACATCTTTTCACATCTCTTTACCTCTTTTCATATTTTTCAGTTTTAGACTTAGTATTTTAATGCTTTCATAGATTAGATTTCTTTTCCTGTAAGATTCAAGATTCAAGCTGTTCATCCATAATTTCTTCCGGGTTTTATCTATTTTATTTATTTCAATTGCTTTCTTTTATTTATGCTTTTATTTTATTTTATGATGTCCAGCTAGTTCTTTCATCTGAACCTAGGGTTTGTACATAGCTGATTAATTATGTGTGTATGATTTATTGATATCAATTTGCCTTCCGACTTGTGATTCATGATTCCTGGTGCTTAATTTCTTGTGAATTATTTGGCCAATAATTTACATGTCTAGTTGTTCAGTTTGAGTCTTGAATGCGATAATTGTTCAGCCGATTCAGGAATGCATGTTATAGTAGTAGCCTTGACACTTGAATGGGATAGGTGAAACTATAGGGAGCTATTCTTTGTGTACACTTGGGAGTTAATTTATTCCTTGGAGTCTTGAATGTGAAGGGGGGTAAATTAATCTACTTTCATAGGTGTTCGTTAGAGAAGCTTGTGAATAGTTTTGTGATCTCTCATCAGGGTTGGATTAAATTGGTAATTGAATCAATAGGTTAAATGCATGTAGTTAATTAGTAAAAGTACATCCCTAGGGTCAGAGTCTTTTATTATTTGAATTTCCTAAGTGTTTTTATTTGTTATTTGCGTTTTAGTAAATCAATCTTTATTTTTGTTTGTCTGTCTACTATTTTAGTTTGTTTAGGAGATAGCTAGAGTGATTTCGATTTTTCAGTCCCTGTGGATACGATACTCGGTTACTTTTTACTTACTACAATTGCCTGTGTTAGTTGTAGTATTTGTTGCTAAGAAATCAGTGATCAGGGCCGGAGACAGCGAGAGTGCGTAATCGTAAATATCAGTCTGAATGTTAATGACGGCATGCCCCGATTGTGTTAGTGGAGTAGTATATATAGGTTATGGGCCTGCGGAGGGATGACTAGGGTTAGGGTTTGTTGGAATGTTCCTTGAAACCCTAACGGTTCCGACTTCTTCGGAGTTCGCTCGCCGTAACCTTCGTTTGACCTAGTTAGCCATGTTGACTGGGTTTTCGTAAGCTTATAATCCAGTTTGTATACTTTCGTGTTGAAATGTTTACTATGGCGCTGCTGCTAGGGCAGAGGGATCGCGCCTCTGCCAGAGCAGAGGGATCATGTCGCTGCCAGAGCAGAGGGATCGCGCCCCTGCCAGAGCAGAGGGATCATGTCGCTGCCCGAGCAGAGGGATCGCGCCTCTGCCAGAGTAGAGGGATCGCGCTGGGCAGAGTCAGGGTTGCCTATTCGAGGATTTCGCTGACTCCTCTGGCGAGGGTTTCGCTGATTCCTCTGGTGAGGGTTTCGCTGATTCCTCTGGCGAGGACTTTGCGAATTTCTCTGGCGAGGACTTCGCTGATTCCTCTAGCGAGGACTTCGCTGATTCCTCTGGCGACGGTTTCGCTGATTCCTCTGGCGAGGACTTCGCTGATTCCTCTGGCGAGGGTTTCGCTGCTCCTCTGGTCAGTCGGATTTTATCCACTACAGTTTGTCCCCCACTCCATTGTTGGAATTTTTTCAACTAGGGAGTGCAATTTGACTTGTATAGGGTGCGCATAGTGAGCAGGGCATCACCCTTTTCTTTGATTCCCGGCAGTTCGCATAAAACGGGTGAGCCGGAAAAAATGTGGAATTAAACGGTCGGGGTGACATAACACTGGGCGTCCTAGACCTGTGGCATTTTCAGAGGCCCAAAATGTATCTAATGGCGTTGGACGTTACGGTGGTGATGAGTCATAAATGAATAGATATAGAATCAATCGGTGAATTGTTGTTGAACCGCGAATTGTACCTAGTGTTTGATTGGAAAGGTAAGAGAGAGGGTAATTGGATTGTTGAAAGCACGAGAGTAAATTGCTATAGTGTTGCAAGCAAAGATAGCGTAGGTTTCAAATTACGCGTACATGGCTATTTATAAACCCATGCTGGGGGTAAAATAGTAAATTCATTGCTAAAATATGCGCCTCGCGTGGTCGAGAGGTATAAGAGTAAATTTGCTCCTAGGCGGGAGATTTCCCCGCTCTTTTGGTGATCTCTCCGGCGAAGGCCGTTTCTCTGACACGAGCCATTCCTCTGGCGAGTGTGACTTCTCTGGCAAGAGCCATTTCTCTGGCGAAGGCCATTTCTCTGACACGAGCCATTCCTCTGGCGAGTGTGATTTCTCTGGCGAGAGCCAGTTCTCTGGCGAAGGCCATTTCTCTGACACGAGCCATTCCTCTGGCGAGTGTGACTTCTCTGGCAAGAGCCATTTCTCTGGCGAAGGCCATTCCTCTGGCAAGAGACATTTCTCTGGCGAAGGCCATTTCTCTGGCAAGAGCCATTTCTCTGGCAAAGGCCATTTCTCTGACACGAGCCATTCCTCTGGCGAGTGTGATTTCTCTGGCAAGAGCCATTTCTCTGGTGAAGCGAAAATTTTTCAGTTTGGGAGAGGCGCGCTTTGCACTGATGGACACGACGGGTCTTTATTTCAGGTTTTGCGTAAAACGGGCTTGTGCCTTGTATATGTAAGTTCTTCCCCCCATTAAGACTTAGTTGTTGAAACTTAAGTCTAAATTCAGGACGTTCGGGGCGGAACGAGCTTGCGTTTTTTACATGAAGTTTTCTTCCCCCCATTTAGACTTAGTTGTTTAAACTCAAGGCTAAATGCAATATATGCGGGGTGATGCGGGCTTGCGCCTTTTACATTTAAAGTTTTTCCCCCATTTAGACTTAGTTGTTTAAACTTAAGGCTAAATGCAATGTATGTGGGGTGATATGGGCTTGCGCCTTTTACATTTAAAGTTTTTCTCCCCATTTAGACTTAGTTGTTTAAACTTAAGGCTAAATGCAATATATGCGGGGTGATACGGGCTTGCGCCTTTTACATTTAAAGTTTTTCCCCCCATTTAGACTTAGTTGTTTAAACTTAAGGCTAAATGCAATATATGCGGGGTGATATGGGCTGGCGCCTTTTGCATTTAAAGTTTTTCCCCCTTGGATGTGGAGCCATTCTTGTGTCGGGTGTGATTTCTCTGGCGAAGGCCAGTTCTCTGACACGAGCCATTCCTCTGGCGAAGGCCGTTTCTCTGGCGAGGGCCATTTCTCTGGCGAGGTGTGGAGGGGGAGGTGGAGGGGGGCTGCGCTCCTTAGAGCTGCCTACATACCCAATTAAGGGATCAAGCCCGAATGTAGTTCTGACCTGCATGCAAAGGTCAGTAAACGTGTAGTAGATTATATGGGTATCGGAAGACCTTATTGAAATAAAGTGAAATTTGTAGAGTTTAGGGTCAGGCGTGGTACTGCTTGAGATGTAGGGCATTCCAACTGTTGTTGATTTCACGCCCGTCTGTTGCTTGTAGCCTATAGGCTCCATGTCCGATCACCTTGGTGACCAAGTAGGGTCCTTCCCAATTCGGGGCTAGCTTGCCAGCCCCTGCCTCCTTGGTATTCTGGAATACCTTGCGAAGTACCCAATCGCCCGGTTTGAAGGTTCGCGTGCGAGTGTTCTTGTTGTAGTGTCGGGCAATACTTTGTTGATATGAGGCTATTTTTATGTTCGCCTTATTCCTCTTCTCGTCGAGTAGGTCGAGCTCGTGGCACATGGCTTCATGGTTGTCGTGGTCTATGGTAAACTCATACCTAGCGGTATGCACTTCGCTTTCTGTGGGGATGACTGCTTCCATTCCATAAGCGAGGGAGAAGGGGGTTTCTCCCGTCGAGGTTCTTGTGGTTATCCGGTAAGACCATAGGACACCGGGTAGTTCATCCGCCCATTTCCCCTTCGCCTTCTCCAATCGTTTCTTGAGTGTGTTCATGATGGTCTTGTTGGATGATTCAGCTTGCCCGTTGGCTTGGGGGTATCTTAGCGTTGAGAAGCTTAGCATGATGTTCCAAAATCTGCAAAAATCTTGAAAGTCTGCGCTTATAAATTGGGACCCGTTGTCCGTGACGATCTCCTTGGGCACCCCATACCTGCATATAACATTCTTCCAGATAAAACCTTTTACCTCTTTATCCCTAACCTGGTGAAAAGAATCTGCCTCGATTCACTTGGTGAAGTAGTCTGTCACGGCTAACATGTAGACTTTTTGCCCAGGGGCAATGGGTAGTTTGCCTACGATGTCCATCCCCCATTTCATGAAGGGCCATGGAGAGGTGATAGCTTTTAGTGGCTTTGGGGGTAAGTGGGAGACTTGGGCAAATCGTTGGCACTTATCGCATCTCTTGACATAGTCTGCTGAATCGGCTTTCATGGTGGGCCAATAATATCCACTAGTCAGGGCTCGATGGGCGAGGCTTCTTCCACCCGAATGGTTGCCGCATTCTCCCTCATGTAGCTCGGAAAGGACATATCTTGCCTCTGCATGGTTAATACATCTCAAGTATGGACCACTGTAAGAGCGTTTATACAATTTACCTCGAATAATAGAGAATCGGGCCGCTTGAGCTTTGAGTCGGCGGGCTTCATTTTTGTCATCTGGAAGTGTGTCTTGTGCTAAGTAATCCGTTATGGGGGTCATCCAGGTTGGTTCGGCTGACACTTCATGGACTTGTTCCTCTTTATCCTTTTGAGTCGCTGGCCATTGGAGGCAGGTTATCTGAATGACCTTTGGTTGTGTGGTCTCTTCGTTTGATTTATCTGCTCTGCAGACTCTGACTTCTCTGCTCTGCAGATTTTGACTTTCTCTCTGGCACCTCGTTGACTTCACTGCGCTGGCCTTTGTCGACTTCGCTGCTCTGGCAGCTTTGACTCTTCTGCTCTGGCAGCTCGGTGACTTCGCTGCGCTGGCCTTTGTCGACTTTGCTGCTCTGGAAGCTTCGACTTCTCTGCTCTGTAGATTTCGACTTCTCTGCTCTGCAGACTTTGATTTCTCTGCTCTGCAGGTTTCGATTTCTCTGTGGCTCCGTGTGTTGACTCGTGTCTTGAGTGCACTGCAGGGTATGATTTGGGTGTTCCTGTTCTCCCATGTGCTTTGAATGGGACGGAGCTTCTTGCTGTAATTGCTATAAAGACGGGCTTTTCGCTTTCATAGTGGTTTGGTAGCACGCCCTGGAGTCCTTCTGCTCTCCCTTGATTTCCTTAACTCCCCACTTGGTTGGGAATCGTATGACTTGATGATAGGTAGATGGTACTGCTTCCATTCCGTGGATCCATGGACGGCCTAGGATGACGTTGTATGTTGACGGGGCGTCTACCACGAGAAACCTAGTGGAAAGGTTGACTCCCTCTGCGTAGACGGGAAGATCGATCTCTACTACAGTAGTTGTACTCTCGCCACTGAAGCCAACGAGTACGGCCGCTTTCTTGATTAGTTTGGACTCGTCCAAACCCATCTCCCTGTATGCACTGCAAAATAAAATATTGGCAGAGCTACCATTGTCTATTAGCACACGCTTTGTTAAACAGTTAGCAATATAAATGGAGATAACTAAAGCATCATGATGAGGGTGTAGAAGCTTGTCTGATTCGGATGTTGCAAAGCTGATTGTTAGGGTTGGATCCGTTGGTCCAGCTTTGCCGGAAGGCGGAGCCCCTGATTTGCTTGATCTAGCCTGTCTGGCGTGTCTCTTGGCGGCTGAGTGGGTGATTCCGCTGACTTCGGAGCCTCCGGATATCACGTTCACCGTTCTCTCATGGTGTGGCGGGTCTGGCTGGCTGTCGTCTCTGTGTTTCTCTTGTCTATCCCTTCCTTGTTGTAGGGTAAGCTTGCCCTTTTCGGTTAGGTAATCGGTGAGGTGGCCTTGATTTAGTAGGTGGGCCACTTCCAATCTGAGGGCGATGCAGTCCTCTGTCCGATGCCCATGGTCTGCATGGAACTCACACCACTTGGACCTGTCCCTCTGGTTGGCTGGGGCCCTCATCCTCTCTGGCCATTTGACCTTGTTGCCCAGATTCTTTAGTGCTTCAACTGCTTCGGCGGGGGAGATGGATAGGGCATACTCTGGGATCTTTGCTTTCTCACGGGGGCGTGTGTCGGGTGCCCTATCGTACTCATCCCTTCCTCTGCTTTGTCGATAAGGTGGATACGGTTCAGCACGTCTATCACGACCCGACCTCCTGTCCACCCGGTGGTTTCTTTCGGGTCTACTAGGTGGGAAGGCCCTCTGCATGTTGTATTGGTCTTCTTCCCACTTGATCTGTGCCCACGCCTGAATCAACACGTCCTCCATGGTCTTGCACGGATACTTGGTAAGAGTTTTATAAAGATCCGAGCCGGGCAATAGTCCCTTGCGAAAAGCGGTGACAGCGGTTTGCTCGCTACAGTTTGTGATTGACACCTTCTCCTTGTTGAAACGTCCAATGTAGTCTCGAAGTGGTTCTCCATGCCTTTGGACAATGGCGTACAAGTCCTCCGAGATCTTCTCCAATTTCCTGCTACTTGCATACTGTTGGACAAAAATATTAGTTAGTTGGG
Source organism: Salvia miltiorrhiza (assembly GCF_028751815.1). Classification (NCBI taxonomy): domain Eukaryota; kingdom Viridiplantae; phylum Streptophyta; class Magnoliopsida; order Lamiales; family Lamiaceae; genus Salvia; species Salvia miltiorrhiza. Next base: position 20,734,008 of record NC_080388.1, on the reverse strand, counting down.
CAAAAGAGCTAATAGAGTTATTTAGGAGATTCGTATACCACTGGAGGGCCGGTCCTATTAGACTAGAACCGAACCCCTTACACATGCATGCCTCCCTCATGTCTCGAGGGATAGCCACAGTGAACATTCTCTGGCGGTATTGAGCTATGTGGTCGTCTGGATCGGATGCGCCGTCGAACATCTTCATATGTGGAAAGTTAAACTTTCTGGGCATTTCCACCAAGGCTATCTCATCCACGAACGGAGAGTCAGCGTAGCAATTCTTTGCACTCTTCTTGATCGGGGCCGGGACTCCTGGAATTCGTTGGATGATGGCTTCCATGTCTGCCAATCTTCTGGCCAGGACGGGGTCCATACTCTGTTGGATGCCCCGCATGTCGTGTCGGCCCTGCTCGACCAGAGATGGTTGATCGTGAGTTCCGCCATTCTGGCCCACTGGGCCTGCTCGCCTTGGCCCATCCGGTTGGCCCGTTGGGGTGTCACGCAGGAAGTCATCTTCAGGGGCGATGCCGGTCCGACCCGTCAAGGTTGACTGACCTATTCCCCCGGTCGTCAGGTTGGCCTGGGTGAGGGCCCCTGTTGCGTTTGTCCCTATTGTTCCGGGCGTCCGATCTAGGGTGCGTGTTTCACCTGCATTCACAAGAAGGGTATCCGGGTTAGCAAGGGTAGTCTCCGATCTATTGTTCCTTACCGATGATGAAGGGTCATCTGGGTTGATCTCAGTTCCATGGGGTGTGAGCGGGACATCCTCTATGTCCATCATGGAGTTGACGGGAACTCGGAATCTGTTGTCTGCCCGGTACGTTTGGATCTGAGGGGGCGTCTGGATCTGGCTGAAAGTATTCAACCGGGCGAGCAGCTCCACATTTTGCTTTTCCAACAAGACCCTACTCTCCCGTTCTTGCACAATTTGGTCGGTCAAAGCGGAAATCCGGGCATTCACTTCCACTTGGGCAAGCAACTCCGATTGGGTTGAACCCAGTTGATCTGTGACGTTGTTTGGATTGTGAGCGTCGTTCGGAGCACTCATGGTGTAGCTTTCGATTGCTAGGGCCCCACGGTGGGCGCCAAATTGTTGGGGATGAATCCGACAATTACGGAAGCGACGTCGGTCACGTCTGGATCGACGGGCACTAGCAACCTGAGACCACAAATAACGTTAGAGCCCTCCGAAGAGCATCGGTGGGGGTGTCGATGGAAGGGCCTCCGACACTCAAGTCAGTGAATGAATATGAATATTAACGTAAGTAACGTAACGAAAATAAGTAGATGATAAAGGAAAACAATAATAAATGGAATATCCGGGAGATCGGGGTGTCCCAGGAGTTGAATCAAAGCTGACGAGCGATGTGGAACAAGGGGTGACCAACGTCTGAACTAGCGGGGCTAGTCAAACAATCGACACCTTTGAAAGTTGAAAGCGTGGAGACGGAACGGTAAAGCAGGAGGGGGCCGGAGACAGCGAGAGTGCGTAATCGTAAATATCAGTATGAATGTTAATGACGGCGTGCCCCGATTGTGTTAGTGGAGTAGTATATATAGGTTATGGGCCTGCGGAGGGATGACTAGGGTTAGGGTTTGTTGGAATGTTTCTTGAAACCCTAACGGTTCCGACTTCTTCGGAGTCCGCTCGCCGTAACCTTCGTTTGACCTAGTCAGCCATGTTGACTGGGTTTTCGTAAGCTTATAATCCAGTTTGTATACTTTCGTGTTGAAATGTTTACTATGGCGCTGCTGCTAGGGCAGAGGGATCGCGTCTCTGCCAGAGCAGAGGGATCATGTCGCTGCCCGAGCAGAGGGATCGCGCCTCTGCCAGAGCAGAGGGATCGCGCTGGGCAGAGTCAGGGTTGCCCATTCGAGGATTTCGCTGACTCCTCTGGCGAGGGTTTCGCTGATTCCTCTGGCGAAGGTTTCGCTGATTCCTCTGGCGAGGACTTTGCGGATTTCTCTGGCGAGGACTTCGCTGATTCCTCTGGCGAGGACTTCGCAGATTCCTCTGGCGAGGGTTTCGCTGCTCCTCTGGTCAGTCGGATTTTATCCACTACAATTGCTATTTTGTCTTTTTGTCGACTTTTAAAATCTTATGTGCGCGTCATCGAGAAATATTCTTAGTTTTTCGTTACGACTTCAATAATGAAAGTTTTTATTTTTGGACGACGAGTGAATAGTAAATCGGAATTTTTCGATAAACGAATAGAGCTCGTTTATTAGAATTTCGAGAACGAGCTTGCGTTTTCTACATTTATATAGAATTACGAGTGTAATGAAAGTGAGTGGGAGTTGAAAGGGCGAGTAGCGAAGAGTATGGGTAGTTAGTCGTTAAAACGAGATTAAATGAGATATTTAACGACTAAAAGGGGATTAATTGTCACAGCCCGCAATCCATAACGATGGCTTAACCGGGGTTATGACTTGGGAAGGGGATTAAGAAGCGGGGAAAGAAAGGGGCATTTACTTAACAATCAAACATTTAACGAAAAGAGACATTTATTTATATAACACTAGGATCATAACTGATCACTTGGGTACATACAAGACGTTTGTTCGGGAAGGCCCGTCGAAGAGGATTACCCAACAAAAGAGTATCATTCTTGAAATAAGACATTAACATAATCAGAGTATCTTGCAGCGGAAAATACGTGTGAGTTATACATTTGAAGATGTATACTCAAGGTTACATTACTGTTCTATATCAAAAGAGTACATCCGCTCAACTCCACTCCATTCCATCACCCGCTCAACCTGCACATTAGGGAAAACAACATGCAGGGCTGAGAAAAAATACTCAGTGAACATATGCCGGAAACATAACATTTTATAGCATTTATTGATCTGCCAACAGTAACACACAGGGTTTTACTTTAAGGACCCGTGCTTACTAAACATTTTCTTTCGTTTCATAAAGTTGGATGCGCATCCCATTTTCAGTCTATATGATCCATATCTGTTCCTTTAACGCGCCGGGAAGGAGGCCTCCACGGACGCCAAGACCGGTCGCAAGCGACACACAGTCTCCATGGTGTACACGTTAACCCTTACTAGCAAACCTTCGTCTAGCGTAGGGTCCGAATACGATTTCCTTTATAGTTGGCGAACCAACACAGATAGGATACATACATAAAACATAAACATTTTTGGCAGACAATCATTCATAAACAATTCCCTTCATTTCATTTCATTTCATAAAGAACCATTCATCATTTGATCATTTTCATAAACATTACATTTCGTAAGAACCATTCATCATTTGAAATAACACAGTCATATCACGTCATTCATTTCATTTCGTATAAGAGGCCTGTATGCAGGGGATCTCTATATACGTGTTTTAAGAAAGCCCACCTTATTCGTTCCCACTACGGGCGTAGAGTTACTTCCCTCTTTTGCTATCACTTCCCGCCTGGACCTTCATTGACGAAGAATCGATGAGGAGAAGGGTCATAAAAAGGAAACCTCATTTAACCTAAACTCACATAAGGAAATAAAATTTAACACTTTAAATCCTAAGTCTTGCCAGCACTGACTTGGCAGCCAGGGCTGACAACTCGACATAGCTGGACTCTCATTCCAGCGCTGCCTACTTGACATAGCTGGACTCCCATTCCAGCGCTGCCTACTTGACATAGCTGGACTCCCATTCCAGCGCTGACAACTCGACAGAGCTGCACTCAACAGCCAGAGCTGAACTCAACAGCCAGAGCTGACTCAACAGCCAAAGCTGAACTCAACAGCCAGAGCTGACTCAACAGCCAGAGCTGACTTAACAGCCAGAGCTGACTTGCCAGCGCTGACTCAACAGCCAGAGCTGACTCGCCAAAGCTGACCCAACAGCCAGAGCTGACTTAACAGCCAGAGCTGACTTGCCAGCGCTGACTCAACAGCCAGAGCTGACCCAACAGCCAGAGCTGACTTAACAGCCAGAGCTGACTTGCCAGCGCTGACTCAACAGCCAGAGCTGGAATTCACGCACCAACTCTAAAAGTTCAATACTCACCACTCATGCTCAACAAACAAAGGTTTCTCATGCTTATCTCAATCTAACACTCCTCAAAACTTTAAACTTAACCTATCATGCTCAACTTCCAACTTAGAACTCAACAACACACTAACATAGCTCATGCAATGCTCAAACCTCACGACACATTTCAGCCATGCACGACCAAAACCTACAACTTTCATGCTTGGAAAAATACAATTTAAACATATAATCATCCTAACATGCTCCTAAGCACAAATAACAAGTCACAACGATTAAATAAAAATCGAAGGACGAGCTATGACGAAGAACACAGCCGGGCTGCCCTCCTGGGTTCCCTAGCTATGGTTCGATCCAACCTTAACTCCTTCATTAAACATGCTTGACATCTACCCAAGAACAACATACTAAAAAATTCACGACGATCCGACATCGTTTCAAAATAAAGTCGAGAATCGACGTTTTTCGACGTCGACGAAAATCGAAAAGAAAACCATCAAAACGTAGGTAGAGATGTTACCTACTTAGATGTGTGATCGAAAAGATGATCGACGTTCGTCTCGGTGCTCAAATCGGAGCTCAAAAGCTTGAAGGAGCTTTAATGGTGTTCTTGGTGTGTGTGTGTTTTGTGCGTGAGAGATGAGGGAGAAAGGTGGCTGCTACAACCACCTTCTTATAAGGGAAGGCCTTGGGCGGTTAGGGTGGGGTGGTCTAGGTAGGGTAGGCCTAGATATTTAGGATATTAATCCCACTTAGTCGTTAAATATCCCGTTTCGTCTCGTTTCGTCTCTTTTTAACGACTAACTACCCATACTCTTCGTTACTCGCCCTCTCAACCTCTACTCACTTTCATCACACTCGTAATTCTATATAAATATAGAAAACGTAAACTCGTTCTCGAAATTCTAATAAACGAACTTGGTTCGTTTATCGAGAAATTCCGGTTTACTATTCACTCATCGTCCAAAAATACAAACTTTCGTCTTTGGACTCGTATCGAAAAACTAAGAATATTTCTCGACGACGTGCACGTAAGATTTTGAAAGTCGACAAAAAAGACGAAATAGCAGTATTTACTATTCATCATCAAAAAGTCTAAAATTTCAAAAACGACATAACGGACTCAGATTTCAAATTCGAGTTCATCGTTCTCATTCAAATAATTATCTCTAATTATTCAAATACTCAAACTCAAATACGGATATAAAATCCCACATCATCTAAACATAAACAAAAGAACTTCTCATCTCTTATAAAATAACCAATCAAGGGAGTTGAACCATAATTACACAAACTTAAGCACTTAAACAAGTCATTAAAAGCCCAGGTATTACATTAATATCCTAAAATATCGACCTACCCCTACCCTAACCACCACCCCCCCAACCGCCCAAAGCCCATTCCCCAAATATCTCGGCTGTCTACAACCTTTAAGTCAGCCATCACTTTCACTTACACTCCAATCACTTTAATCACACACACACTCACGCACTGTCCTCCATTTTTTGCTTGGAGTTGGAGCTTTTGAGCTCCGTTTTGAGCGAGGAGACGAGCCCCGGACATTTTTTCGAACACATATCTAGGTAGGTGTCATCTCTACCTACGTTTTGATGGTTAGATTTTCGAGTTTAGTCGACGTCGAAAAATGTCGATTTCTCGACTTTATTTTGAAACGATGTCGGATCATTGTGAATTTTTAGTATGTTGTTCCTAGCATATAGTTGAACATGTTTAATGAAGAAAGTAAGAACAGAACGAACTGTAGCTACGAAACCCATGAGGGCAGCCCCGTTTGTTTTCGTCGTTTAGCTTGTCTTTCGATTTTTATTTGATCGTTTTGACTTGATATTTGTGCTTAGGAGTATGCTAGGATTGTTATATTTTAAATTCGTATTTTTCCAAGCATGAAATTTGTATGAGTTTTTAGAGCATGATTGTTTAAATTCGTGAAGTATGGGACGTTGCATGATCAATGTTTTTGCGTATATGTGTTCTAGGATGTCACTTGAGCATGCTAGTTGAATTTAGAAGTTTTTGAGAAATGATAGAAAAGAGAAGGAAGAGGACCGAATGTTTTGATGAGCATGAGTAAGTTTTGAGCTTTTTGAGTTGACGTGTGAATTCCAGCTCTGTCAAGTTGTCAGCTCTGGCTGCGGAGTTCAGCTCTGTCGAGTTGGTCAGCTCAAGCTGTGAAATTCAGCTCTGTCGAGTTGGTCAGCTCTGGCGTGTGAATTTCAGCACTGTCGAGTTGGTCAGCTCTGGCGTGTGAAATTCAGCTCTGTCGAGTTGGTCAGCTCTGGCGTGTGAATTTCAGCTCTGTCGAGTTGGTCAGCTCTGGCGTGTGAAATTCAGCTCTGTCGAGTTGGTCAGCTCTGGCGTGTGAAATTCAGCTCTGTCGAGTTGGTCAGCTTTGGCGTGTGAGTTTTCAACTCTGTCAAGTTTTCTTCAGCTCTGTCGAGCTGTTGCTAGTGCTGGCGCCCAAGTCAGCGCTGGCAGGGCAGTAGAGTTAAAATTGTTAAGTTATAATTCTTTTTGAGTTTAGATTAATAAATGAGTTTTCTTTTATAATGACCCTTCTTCTCATCGATTCTTCATAGCGATGAAGGTCCTTTTGGGAAGTAAAAACGTGGGGAGAGAGTGATATTCCCCGTTGATACGAGACGCAACAAGGTGGGCTTTTCTACGCTAAAATCAAGATGTTTATGCTTTTTATGTATTGATGTATGATTGAATTGAAAATCTATTTTGAAGTTATTGCATTGCCAAAATATTTGAGATTTTAGTATGTTATCTATCTGTCTGAGCATAATGATATTGGTTCTACGCGAGGTGGAATTAGTGTACACGGTAATCGTGAGTCAGCTTTCAGGTTGGCCGATTACAGTGCTGCAGAGGGAGGCCTCCCTCTCAGTACATAAGTTAACAGAGATGATACTTACTTGATGAGAAAATCTGCGCAAACAACTTTGATGAAATGAAAATGAGTTTAGCGAACATAATGCTTTTTAGATAAATTCCTTATGTTTTGCATGAGAATGGCAATGACAATATTTATAGTTTTATAAGCATGAGATGTTTGGCATGTGTTCACTGAGTGCTTTTGTACTCAGCCATGCATATATTTTCTAAATGTGTAGGTTGAGCCGATGTGGTGATGGTGCTGCAATGAGCGGCGTCTCCAGGGTTGTTAATAAATGAAGTTAACCTGTCTAGAATATGTCTTCATTCATATGTCTAGCTACTTTCCGCTGCAAAATATTTTGATGTTATATTATGTTATGCCGTACCTTGAGTCTTAAGAGAATGGTTTCTTATGATGTATAACTTGAATTAATGATATTAATTAAGTTTTATGCTGTCTTTCATAGACTGTTTAAATGAGTATTTAATGAGAAATTATGTCGAGTTTTCTTAAATTGAGTAAATTTTACAGTTCTAAATGACGCTCATTTCTTCCCCTATTCTTTAATCCCATCCCTAGTCGTAGATCACTCGACTTAACTATTCTTAGTTAAGGCGGGCTGCGACAATTATGGCACTAATAGTGCCATAAGTGTCAATGGAAATCCAAAATAAAACCAAGTAATAAAATGATGCGTATGACACTATTAGTGCCATAAGTGCCATACGCGCAACAGGCACTGGCTTTTCCCCGCAAGCGCGCAACTCACCTATAAGCTTCTAGCGGCCTCGCAATCATCCAGCGGTCGCGCAATCACTCCAGCAGCCGAGTAAAAAGGGCAAATTAGGCATGCCACCTAATTAATGGCCATATTTTGATGTTTTAAGATTAGGGGCCAAAAATTGATTTTCAATCTTCATTATTGTCGTTTGACTACATTGTTTCAATAAATAAAATACATGCCTATGCCCAATCTATCTATATATATAATAGCAAAATAAATCCTATCCTACGTGGCGCCGTATAATCACTCTATTTTAATTTTCTTCAATTTTCATTCATTCTTATTTTTTTTTCTAAATTTTTAATCAATTTCCATATCTAAAAAATATTTATATTTGTATTTTATTTTATTATATAATATTAGTTTAAGTTTATCACATCATACTCACAAATTAATATGTATATATATATAATACATTTATATATAGATGTATTTACTTAAATAATTAACTATATATAAATATATGATTGAATATGATTTCAAATTTGACGATGTTGTTTAAAGTTTGAGACGAGATTATTCTCATAACTTAATTATAGTTTCACAAATTCTAGACAAAATGATACTCACAAGTAAGTTATAATCTTCAAGCTCCATATATACCAGATGATGCTCAAAATTCAAATGTGTTATTTCAAACTCCAAAGAATATGGTTTTCAAAATTTTGACATTCAAATGTCATATGTGGTCTTTAGAGCTTCATATGATTATCTGGTCTTATTAGGTCCATATGAGATGATACTCAGATGACATATGTTTAGTTAAATTATTTCTTATCCGTCAAATTTAAAGAATTTGAACAAACTTAATGAGTACTCCCTCCGTCCCCCAAACATCTTCCTAAGAGAGGATGACATGAGTTTTAATAAAAGTTAGTTATTTATTTGATAAGTGGAGAATGTGTCTCATAAAAAGTGAAATTATAAGAGTGATAGTTAGTGAAAGTGGAGAACGAGTCCCACAAAAAGTGAAATTGTAAGAATAATAATTAGTGAAATTGTTTCCAAAAATAGGTTAGGAAGATGTTTTGAGGACGAACCAAAATAGAAAAGAAAAGGAAAATGTTTGAGGGATGGAGAGAGTAAATATTATCGATATACGATTAACAGCAGATGCGACACATCAATCGTACATCATATCATACTTTAAATTTACATATTTTTTTCTTCTAAAATCTTCAATCCCACATCAACTTTTTATAAACTTCATCAAATAAATATTTATATAAAAATGTATTTCTATTATCACAACCTACATTTAATTGACGAAAATGATTAAGATTAATATTATTTCAAATATTGTATTACTAATTTAATTTGATCATATCAAATTAATTAAAGAAATAATTTATATATAAACTATTTCATATGTTATAGTAATAAAAATAACATAAAATAATTATAAATGATGACATAAAATAATTCCCATCGAATTTCAACGGGTTAGACGCTTGTCCACGCAATAAAATATATCGTTTATGATTGTACATCAATTAAACTTTAGGCGTACATCAATTTGCTTCCTTTTTCTTTTTTTCCCTCTGTAAAAGTACCTTTTATGTGTGAATTTTGAAATAATCAAATAAGATTTCCTGTACTTCGGTAAAATAGTTATAATCTGGTACATATTGAAATTTCACTTTTTAATTAATATTTGAAACAATTAAGAATATGATTGCTACAAAGTTATGAATTTGTGAAACGAATCACAAATTCACAATGAGTAGATTATAACAACACAATCTTAATAATCCCTAATTATTATCCTAATCCGTCCAAAATATGCATCTCTCCTATAACTCAAAACCCCCTTCCATTTTCCTTTTTATAAGTGTTTCCTACATCTCATTCCCATATCTGCAGTGGCTGCGCGTGTCAAACACCACATCCGGAGTCCACTAACGCATCGCTCATCCAATTCTCCACCGGAAGCACTGTTCGCGACGGCGGCGCGTGCGGAACACTCAGCTGACGCATTCCTGTACAGGTGTCGAGCAGCGACGCGCATGAACGGCACGTGTTGCCCAATCTCCCCTCCCTCCCACTCGAAACGTAAATCGGAAAAGCAAGGAGCCCTTGGCATCGAAATATTGTTCAATTGCGAGTAATTTGCGAGAGAATTGGATAAAATGGCAACCCTTCCTCCGCCGCTGAACTTGAAAGCCGCCCCCTTTGAGGCTACCGGCAGCTCCTCCTCCGCCGCCAACAAAGACCGCAGGATGCAATCCGCCGAGCAGTTGGTTCTCGATCTCTGCAATCCGGATCTCCGAGAAAATGCTCTGCTCGAACTTTCAAAGGTGAAATGTTGAGTGTGTTTATCTTTACATCTGAGTTTCCAAATTTGAATTTTCTTCACGTGCCAAATGTACTGAACTGAGTTACCGGCTGTCTCTGATTTTTCTCCATCCAAATTCCCACTCTATTTAATTTTATCATCTTATTTATTTTTTATTATTATTTTAACACTAAGAAAACTACGGTAAGGGAAATTTGGTGCAAGGGGATATGTAAAAATAAAATTAAGACTTTGATTGTGAGTAAATGCGCGTGTCTGCAAGGAAACATCATTTCATTTGAATACTGGGAGATGTTATCCCTTTCGAGTGCATTTGTGCCTTTTGGTTTTATGTGTATATGTTTCCTTTCTTTTCATGATAGTTGTTAATGATTGATGATCACTTTCAATGATGCTTCTGTGTCTCATGTTTGTTAACACTGTCTCATTTCCATTCAAGTAGAAGAGAGAACTTTTTCAAGATTTGGCTCCATTGCTGTGGAATTCCTTCGGCACCATTGCTGCTCTTCTGCAGGTTTGTTGACATCATTAGCATGAAATTGCTCTTCCCTCTTTCTATAGTGGTATTTGCCAGGGTAATATCTAAATCCGTTTATGTATTCTTCATATATCTTCATTTCTCAATTCTAGTTTTTAACAGCTTTCATTTTAACTACATTGTCAATTTTGTGTTCTACCTGTGCTTCTGATATTCAATAGTTTCATCGTGGAACCAGGCAATGGTTTTATAAGTAATAATTGTTGCGTTACCCAATACCTTGCAGTATGTGTAGTTTATGTTATCTGTTGCGGCTAAATAAGTTGGTTGTGATAGCAATCAACTGGAAGTTTGAAGCAGTAAGAACTCAGTGAACCTGGAAAAACGTAAGGTTCTTGCAGTAAGAACTTATTGTTTGAGGCCCAGATGCATCTTATGAGGCATCTATATCTTTTCCCACTGCCTCATACTTGATTCAATTTCATTTCACTTGGATTGTCGGTTCATGCAATATGACTTGAAATCCAGGATGGGAAATTGGTGCAGGTTAACCTTTTTTGCCTTATTTTTTGATGAAGATATTGAGGGACTGATATTTTTTTCTGTTACTTTCTTTTGATTTTAACTTGTACCACATTTTGGTGTGTTATGTTAAGGTTGGCTGCTTTTGTTCTAATTTTGGTTTCTTTACACCACTGAGCATTATTAAGCAAATTCTGGAGTTGCATGTGTGTTTGATACAAATTCTGTTTTTATCGATCTCCTCCAGGAAATCGTCTCCATTTACCCAGTTTTATCACCGCCGAATCTGACTCCTGCACAGTCGAATAGAGTTTGCAATGCACTTGCTTTACTTCAGGTAACATCTGTCTCTCTTTCCAATTTCCATACAGATTTTGTTTCCTTCTATCTGCAAATTGATTTGGTGATTGTTGATTTTGCTGCAAATGCTCTGCCTAGTATTGCCCTCCAGGATTTATCCTTGGCAAAAATTTCTAATATCACACGATTATATCACCTGGTGTAACTGTATTGTAATGACACCACCAGAGCGTGGTAGAGTGGAAGGAAAAATTGTAGAAGGTGGAATGGGAGAGATTTACCTGCCACTTATAACCGCTTTTGTTGCTAAGCAAGCATGAACGCTTCTCTGGATAGTGTCTTGAAGAAAAATTGTGAAGCGGGCATACTCTCTCACAACTATGCTTTTATCTCATGCAACTTGTTCTGGTCTCTAGTCTATCATGCCCATTGCCCTAGCTAAATATGTTCAGATGTATTGGATCAAATAGAATAATCTTATATAAAGAAGGAAAGTATCTTATGGACCTTGCTGGACTTACATGCTTTTCACTATTGTTGCAGTGTGTGGCCTCACATCCAGACACAAGAATGTTATTCCTCAATGGTAATTTTCATGGACATCTATATTACCTTCCCTAACTTTTCTCCTTTTGTAGGACTGAGTTCCTATCTTTGTGGTGGGTACAATGATAATTCGGTTCTTTCAAATTCACTCTCATCATGCGATTGGCCACATCTAGCGGTGCTGTGTACTCGTTTCACCTTTTATTGGCAAATTATCCTGTCATTGGTTTTTCCTAGGAGCTTTCTAGCTGATCGGGTCAATAGCTAGAATGTAGTCCCAAGTATTTTGCGAGGTCTTACATCAAGTGTCTTGTCAGTGTCAGTGGATTCTGTCCTTTTTCACATTCTTGATTGTAGCATAAATGTAATGCATTCAGGGTGGGGCGCAGTTGAGATACGATAGCAGAACTGCCTACTAGCAACTACTTGGACCTCCATTATTTGCTAGAAAGGCTAATCGAAATTGTGAAAAAATTTAATTACACCCATGTATAAAACTTTCCTTCTTGCCTTGTGGGACATAGGATTCCAAAATCAACCCCGTTGAAGATGTAGTTCCCTCATTGCATTCCTTTCATTGTGGGGTGGGCTCTAATACCCCTAGCGGTGGGGCCTAGTAGTGCTACTACTATTGTAGCACAAAGGGCTCCATTTGCCAAAATGGTTAATCCATGTTGCTAGAAGAGTCGTCAACCTTTCGTTCTTTCCTTACCTTTTTTGTGTTAGACATGGGATGCCTTGTATTAAAAGTGTCTGTTTCGATTAATGTTTCCCTGTTGCAGCGCACATTCCTCTGTACTTGTATCCTTTCCTTAATACGACCAGCAAATCAAGGCCCTTTGAGTATCTGAGGCTTACAAGTTTAGGCGTGATAGGTGCTTTGGTCAAGGTATTCTCTATTCACCTATTTAACTTTCTACTTTCATGCATTGTTTGAAGTTATTACTCACGCTCTTTAAAAAGGAAAATCCTACTAATATACGGAAGACTTGCAACAGTTATTTCCTTGCTGAGACAAAGTAATTAGGGTGGAGGGTAGTAGAACTAAGGGAATCATTTCATTGATGGTCTGTGGTATGTGCACACCCCCCCCCCCCCCCCCCCCCCCCCCCCGCCTCCCGGCACTTACACATAAATATGCAAAATACATGTTCTGCACAAGCCTGGCTTCTAATAAAACATCATTTTTTTTCCCACTCTGTCCTCTGTTGATTGATTATTTTCTTAAAATTTATTTATATAAACCTTTTGACTCAATTTAAGCATAGTACTTTTACACTCCTGTGCTCCCAGTTATAGTTGACCGTAAGTAATGGAAATATGAGAGTTTTAGTAACAGATAGTCAGTTGCCTAAGCTACCATCAGAGCAAGAGTTGCCACATGTATATTCTATCTTTCCTCAATTTGATTAGTTTCGTCTTTTCATTCTACATGCCCTTTCAGTGATGGCCATTGCATTCGTTGCAAGAGCCTCATGTTGGATTATCCTTCGTGATTCATTGTGTGTTTGGTTCTCAGGTTGATGACACCGAAGTTATCAGTTTCCTTCTGTCTACGGAGATCATTCCCTTGTGCTTGCGCACTATGGAGATGGGAAGTGAATTGTCTAAGACAGTGAGTTGCTTCTAACAGTTTTTGGTAGCCTTGTTTCGGAGATGCAATGGTGGCTAATAATGCGTCTCTAAATATAAATCGAGTCTTATCTTGTTGTTTTTTCATTTTGACCATCAATTAGTGTTTGTGGCGCATAATTTAACATTTCAACTACGTGGATTAAAAATGAATACAACTATAGCATGAAGCATAACGATTTCTTTCAACTGCCTGCAGAGTCTTATCTGGATTTTGTGTCCAATTGATACTCCCTCCGTCCACAAAATAGTCCTACTTACCCCCTTCTTTTTTTGTCCACGAAAAAGAGTCTTGCTTCACCTTTTGTACGATTATACCCTTTATGAACTTGTGTATTTACTTTATTTTTCCATTGGAGGACCCACCTCAATAATTAACAACTCTCCTCACAATAAATAAAGTGAACAAAATGTATCATTAACAATACACCTACAAATTTACTTTTACTCCACTTATACCTACTTAACAACTTTCTTAAAACCCGTGCCCACCCTTAAACGGGATTCTATTTCGTGGACGGAGGAAGTATGATTTAATTGAAAGCTAATTCATCATACCTTAATTAGTGATATAAAATTCTGTCACTTGTCATGATTTTCTGGATGGACGATAGCGTAGTAGCAAAATATTCCTTGTATCCAAATTAGTTGATCACACGTCAAATCCACATGAAAATCGTGTCTTGTTGGTGGTTGCATGTCTAGTTGCTTTTTGTTTCATATATATATATATATATATAGAAAGGATGGAGTTAGAATGGCTACATGTAGTGAGAAATGAGAATGAAAATGATTCTGGAACTTGAGATATTCAAATGTTACGGCTGATATTTAGTTGAATTAGTCGTGAGATATCCAGTTAACGAATAAATCAATAAAATCCATGAATAAGCTACTGCTGACGCACAGATAGTGATTCTCACCAGGTTTCGATCCGTGAAGGGTGTGAAAATTTCGTACTTATTCGTTATTCTCATTTCTCACGATTAATTCGAATAAATATTAGCTATAGGATTTGAATATCTCATGTTTCAGATTCATTTTAATTTCTCACCACATTTAGACATTCACACTAGATCCTCTCTCTCCCTCTCTCTCTGTATATATATATATATATATATATATATATATATATATATCTTTTTGCTTCACATTATGAAATTGCCAGTTTAGCTAGGATAGAAGTAATGTGATGATGACATGGTGCACCATTTTTTCTTGTCTTTGTTGTAATGCACCTCATCTTAAATATAATACAGATTCGTATAGAGACATCTATTTGTAACAAAGGTTTCTCTTGGCAGGTGGCAACTTTCATTGTGCAAAAGATTTTGCTTGATGATGTAGGCTTAGAGTATATATGCACCACCGCGGAGCGTTTTTTTGCAGTAGGTAGAGTGCTGGGGAACATGGTTGCTGCACTGGCCGAACAGCCTTCGTCTCGGTTGTTGAAACACATAATTAGATGCTATCTTCGATTGTCCGATAATCCAAGGTTGGTCAACTGCATATGGATCTTACCACTTCTCTATGATCCCAACCATGCTTAGAGACGCGATCTTCATTCATATATAATTTATTACATAACCAATCTCCTTGTGTATACAGAGCTTGCGATGCCCTGAGAAGCTGTCTGCCCGACATGCTTAGAGACGCGACCTTCAGTAGCTGCCTTCGTGTAAGTGCTAATGGATGCTTTCTCGGTGAAGTTAAATGTCAATCTAGTCGTTCACCGTTCTTGTCAATCTTCCATTTCAGGAGGATCCGACTACAAGGAGGTGGCTGCAGCAATTGCTTCACAACGTGCAAGGGCCTCGGGTTGCGATGCAAGCAGGTGGTTTTGATCATATGATGGTTAATTAAGCTGCGGCATATAATATTTCATATGTCATCTCTCTTTCTCTCTCTACATATATATATTTACATAGTTTCTACATTTATGACTGATTTTAGCTTCGGAGTTAACCCCAAAACTAGAATCTTGAAAACTTATGATAGCTTTCATCATCATGGCTTGCATTATTATCTGTGAGTCTGTGACTGACGATGTAGTTTACTCACATTTTTTATCTTTAAATTATCTAATCGTGTTTGGCAAGTGTT
Organism: Salvia miltiorrhiza; assembly: GCF_028751815.1. Lineage (NCBI taxonomy): Eukaryota > Viridiplantae > Streptophyta > Magnoliopsida > Lamiales > Lamiaceae > Salvia > Salvia miltiorrhiza. Next base: position 20,718,469 of record NC_080388.1, on the reverse strand, counting down.
CTAGCGTAGCTGCTGTTTGAGCATTGAACTTGAAGGAAAGATAAATTTTTGTATTTCTCCCAGAATGAAGCTTGATGTTGCATCTCTGTATTCTTGGTTTATTTCATAACTAAGTTTGACAATGAAATCACGTAACCATTATGCTTGCGGAGTCGAAATTTTTAAGTGCTGGATGATTTTATTTTCGCATTCTGACTTCTTTTAATGTTAGTAATTAAACTGATTATATTGTTTGCTAACCCCAACATACCAAAAAGTATGTTGTCTGGGATTCGTACGCCAGCAATGATTAAATTTTAAATTGATGAAATTTCACTGCGGATCTGCCTTCCTTTCTAGAAGAAACTAGTGTATCTCCGGTGCATAAGTGATTGTGATCTTAGACTTGCATAAATTGTGTATATATTTTATATTTTCTTCGTCCACAAAAAATAATCATAAAAAATATGATTCAAATTTTAATAAAAATGCTTAGTATATTGTGAATGAATAAAGGATCACACTTAAAAAGTAGTGCAATAATGATAATTAATTATAAATATTGTGAGTGAAAAAAAAGATACATCAGATCCATCATGTGATGCAAACATTTCAAAATTATAATAAGATTAATTTTTGTGAACGTCCTTAAATGACAAAAATAGACTGTTTTTATGGACGTAGAGAGTAATTATCAGTATAATCTAAAAAAATTAATTTTAATCTCAAATTTATTATTTGCAAATTGATTTAATATTTTAATATAATCAATGTCACTTATGCAAATATATAACATTTGTTTATATATAGATATAGTATCACTTATATAATAAGTTGCTAATGATATAAACCAGATTAACAACTACTTTCAGATTCAAAGTTATAATGAATGAAATTGAGGTTTAATATAGAAAGAGAAAAAAGAAAAACTCATGAAAGAAAGAAAAAAGAAAAAAAATTAAAAATAAAATTCTAAAAATTACACATTCCATGTCTTTTTCAAAATAAATTGATTCTAATTTGAATTTTTTATACTTTATATTATAACTTATGCGTAATATTCTCTATTCGACTATTAATTTTATTAAACTTCAACATATTTAGAACATTTTACGACATAATAACTAATCATTGTTTTTCTCTATTTTAGTTAGTTAATTAACTCCCCATAATTTATTCGTAGCTAGATTTTAATTTATAATTATGTTAATATTATTTAACTAAAGTAAATGATCAGTGAATTAAAAAATATAGCTACATTATTATTATTATTATTATTATTATTATTATTATTATTATTGTTATTGTTATTGTTATTGTTATTGTTATTGTTATTGTTATTGTTATTGTTATTGTTATTGTTATTATTATTATTATTATTATTATTATTATTATTATTATTATTATTATTATTATTATTATTATTATTATTATTATTATTATCATCATCATCATCATCATCATCATCATCCTATAGACTGTAATAATTTTATGATTTTCTTTCATAGAATAATTATAATAATTTGATGTATTTTGATAGTAATATAATTTTATTCTATCAATAATATTTCTACAGAAATAAAAAAGTCAATTAAATTTTTATACATAAATAAAAGTTCATTATTTAACATTATTTTTTAAAGGAGTCAATTATATTAATAATGTTAATATTTAATTTATTGATTTTGTTTAGAGATATAATAATTAATTTTGTTATTAACAAGGAAAAAAATGGCGGCCCTAAAGACAAAATTTGATTAAGAAAACTTATATTTTAATTAAATAAAAACAATAAGTTATATCATTAAGAAAGAGAAAAATAAAATAGTGATGCGGATTTTTTGGAAAATGGAATCAAGTCAATCAACGGTTAGTTTATATTTTCATCAAAAAAATAAAAATAAAAAAACGGTTGGTTTATAATTTTTTTCTCAATTCCAAAATTACCCTTCTAATTGAAAGCTTCTAATCACATGGATCTACTTATGGTTGAGCTATATAAGCATGGATATGGATGATTAAAGCATGAAAACAACTTCTAATTTAAGTATGTAATTTTCGAAAATTTAGGGTTGGAAGCCTTCAAAAAAAAATTCCATCTTCTAATCTTTAAGTGAGACCATATTTATGCTATTGGGAGTCTATTTAATCATCTTTTATATGCAAAGCATGAGTTTATTATGATATGTGAATGTTTAAATATGTTAGTTTACAAGACTCCAGAAAGGTTGAAGTTCATGAATTGATTGATGAATTGGTTGTGATTATGAGCTTGTGAGATTGTTGAGATGATATTTGATGAATTAGAATGATGATTAGACATGATTTATGAAGATTGAGATGAATTAGTTGATGAGAAATAGGGTATAGTTGGCTATCATGCATAAGTGGGCAATTTGATGAGTTAATTTGGCTAGCTTAAAAAGCTATTGATCTGATAATTTTCGATGGGGTTGTTGATACCCAAAAATCTTGAAAATTTTATGATAAGTATATATAAGTGTTAGGAACGTTCATGTAAAATTTTAAGTCATTTGGACATCGGTTGCTACCCTTTTAAAATATAAATCTCCAACTGCAACTTTCTACCGAAAGTTTGGAAGAAACAAATACTAGAGTCACCCTTTTCAGTAGCTTCCCCTGAGTTTTTGCTTTCCAAATTTTTATGTTAAAGAGATGAATATGTTAGCTAGCTACCCACAAAATTTCAAGTCATTTCGGTAAGATTTACTATTTTTAGAGATGAATATGTTAGCTAACTACCCAGAAAATTTCAAGTCATTTCGGTAAGATTTGCTATTTTTCAAAAATCAAAACTTCCAGCTGCACAATACTGCCGAATATGGTAGGCTGTGGGAGAATGGTCATATCTCTTGAACCACTTAGAGTTTTGCAACCTACTTTTTTTTAAAAGAAACTAGACTTCAAGAGGTTTCCAATGGTATGAGTCTCAAACCCAGGGGAGTTCCGAGGCGAAACAGTTTATTTCTTGAAGTTGAAATAGGGTATATGTGGTCAAGTATAGGTATTCAAAACACTCCTATTTTTGATTTCTTGTAATTTCAAGTCTTAATGGCGATGACTATACACCGTATTATGAGGATGCTATTGGAGTATATATATATATATATATATATAGAAATGATATGCTGCTGAAATAGAAATTTTATTGAAGAAAACAAAAACCCTTGAGAGCACAGGCGCAAACAAGGAGAGTCCGAAAAAACAAGACAAAAAGAAGACAACAAAAACAACAAAAACAACAAAAACGAACAAAAACGGGACCGCAGGCCAGAGGAGACGAGGCGCCAGAGGAGTGAAAGGAGCCAGAAGAGACAAGGCGCCATAGGAGACGAGGCGCCAAAGGAGATAAACCGCCAGGGGAGTCAAGGCGCCAGAGCAGACGAGGCACCAGAGGAGTCGAGGCTCCAGAGGAGACGAGGCGCCAGCGGAGTCAAGGCGCCAGCAGTGCCAAGGCGCCAGAGGAGTCAAGGCGCCAGAGAAGTCGAGGTGCCATAGGGGTCAAAACGCCAGAGGTGTCGAGGCGCCAGAGGAGACGAGGCGCCAGGGGAGACGAGGCGCCAGAGGAGTCAAGGCGCCAGGGGAGACAAGGCGCCATAGGAGTCGAAGCGCCAGAGGAGTCAAGGCGCCAAAGGTGACGAAGCGCCAGAGGTGACGAAGCGCCAGAGGAGTCGAGGCGTCAGAGGAGTCAAGGCGCCAGAGGAAACAAGGCACCAGAGGAGTCGAGTCGCCAAGGGAAACGGGGCGCCAAAGTAAACAAGGCGCCAGAGGAGTCAAGGCGCCAGAGGGGGCAAGGCGCCAGAGGAATCCAGGCGCCAGAGGAGACAAGGCGCCAGAGGAGTCGAGGCGCCAGAGGAGCCAAGGCGCCAGAGGAGTCGGGGCGCCAGAGGGGACAAGACGCCAGAGGAGTCAAGGCGCCAGAGGAGTCAAGGCGCCAGAGGAGTCAGAGCGCCAGACGCGTGCCCGAGCCAACCTGCCAAACAAGAAGCAAAACAGCAGCAGACCGAACAAACCAAAACACAACAGAACAACGAAGTAAAGAAGAACGACAAAGCGAAAAACCAACCCTTCCCCCCAGGGACAAAGGTCAAGGGTGGATCAGCACCTCAAACGTTCCATCAAACCACCAAACCGGCCCCGGAAAGCAAAGGCTTCACGAGGCTCACCAACCAAAACAAGCCCGAAACAGACCTGCCTCAAGCCTGCAGACCTAGGATGAGAACGAAGGAAAGTTTGGGGAGGCAACATCAAGAGAAGCGACCAATCCGGTCAGACCCGATTCCCCGCAAGCAGTGAGTCTCCTAAAGCAAAGCCGTTTAAGAAACTCAACCAACATTACAAAATTAAAATTAAAACATTAGAAGGCCAATCTTCACGGGATGAAGTAATTGGGGAACCAAAGGAGACCCGCGAGGTTTCCCATGCTCATAACAATACCACCATCATAGGAGCAGAGGCCTGAAGGAGGCCAGCTTCACGGGATGAAGTAGTTGGGAACACCAAAGACTTCCCGCGGGGTTTCCCATGCTCATAACGGTTTGATTGACATCGGAGCAGAGACCAAGAGAACAGCCAACATAACCAGAGAAACCAGCTTGCCATGGAGACACTCCTGCAAACATCAACCGGACAAATCCCATCAAAGAAGCTCATCCATCCGTTGCCTCCCCAAAACGTAAAAATCCGGATCACACCCCAGACATGCACCGAGCTTAAGGCCAAGATCAGCCACCAGAACCCAACACAAGCCAGAGCCTCGGAAGCTAGGGCAGAACCAAAGCAGTGAAGAAGCTCAGCGTGACGTAAAGAAGAGATCACCACCCAAGACCAGCGGACCTAGGGATCCCAAGAGCAAAGCCCGAAAACAACAGCCCAAGAACCGAAAACAAAAAACAGCAAAAAGCATGAAAAAGACAGAAACTTCCCTGTACAACCCATCGCACTTAGGGGGCGATACGAATGTAAGGAAGACCTTTTCTGTCATCTCTCACCAAATGAAGAATCTCCGGGATCGCAAACGGCCAAATACCTTCCTCCGTCACCGAAGAGGCCATGAAGTCAGCAACCCTGTTTCCTTCCCTGTAAATGTGAGTGATAATAATGTGCAAATCAGCAATGGAAGAAAGAACCTTCCGCCAACGACTAAAGAATCTCCACGGGACCGTGTGGGAGCGCGAACGGAGGAGATCTACCATGTAAGTGCAGTCCGTCTCAATCCACACGAAATCCCAGTTCTGAGCGATGATCTGCTCCAGGGCAATGATGAGGGCAAGAAGCTCGGCTTCAAACGCCCAACCACGGCCAGTAGAGAAATGGAAACAACCTAAGACAGACGAGGCGTCACGCATAACCCCACCAGCGTGAATAAGGGAAGGGGAGCCATGTATCGAACCATCAATATTAATCTTCCGCCAAGGCTGAGGAGGAGGAAGCCAAAATACATAGATGTAGGAAGTAGGCCGACGAGGACGACTCGGGACCCCAAGACCATGAAGAACAAGAAGATCGTCCACAGAGTTCGCCATCTCCCCCAGGCTGATGCGAGAGGCTTCGAAAATGAAAGCTTTAATCTGCACAGCTAAGGCCATAGCAGACACTAGAGCGTCATCGAAAATAGCCCTGTTCCTCAGATTCCAAATACTCCAAATAGTAGACATAACACCGACCCGCCAGAGGTTATTCACCTGCCTGCTCACAGTCCTGTTCATGGCCCAAATGATGAAGCTTCCAATCTCCTAAGAACCAGAGCCGTCCATCCTGAACCAGGAAAAGAGGGAACCCCAAACTTGTCTAGCAACCTCGCACTCCCAAAAAAGGTGACCTATATCTTCGTTCGCATTCTTACACAAAGGGCACCAACCCGGACCGCAGTAACCCGAACGACGCAAAGCGCTGGCCGTAGGGAGCCTGCCCAGAATAACCCTCCAGGTCACAATAGAACGACGCATCGGAATAAACTGGGCCCAAATCCACTTGCCCCAGGTAACCTTCGGGAAGGAGGGACGAACATGGTCAGTGGCTATCGCGGAGGAGACATCACCAAAGTGAGAGTGAATCCAAGCACGACGATCCTCCCCCCCGCTGATGGGAGTTGACACAATGTCAACAGCAATATCCGGAAAGGCCTGCACAAAATCCAGAGTGAAGTGCCAAGTGTCATCAAAATAATAATCCGAAACCGGCTGCATGAGAAGATGATAATCAGCCTCAGAAATCCCAATTCGATCAACCAGCCTGTAACCAAGCCAATTATCAAACCAGAACATAACAGAGGAGCCGGGGCCAATAGAACAGTGCGTGTCTCTGATCAAAGTACGAATGGACTCCCTCGAGCCCAGCCAAATCGTGGAGGAAAACCAAGGCGACCGAGGCCGCAGACAGGAATCAAGATAACGCTCTCTGAAGAGGCGAAAGCCAAAGGAATCAGAAGTGAGCAGCAACCACCCCAACCTAAGCATGAAACCTTGACTGATGTGAGTGAACGACTAGACATTCAACCCTCCCTGTTCCTTCGGCGCACAAACCCTATTCCAAGCCACCGAAGATCTAGGCTTCGAAGAGGTGCTGCCCGTCCAAATAAAGGACCGACAAGTGCGATCCAAGTCATGAAGGAGCTTAGCCGGCCACTTATAAATTAACATGCTGTGCACTGCGGCACTCTGGATGACGGAAGTAACCAGACAGAGGCGACCGGCCATAGAAAGCTGCATGCCTTGCCACTTGGGAAAATGAGCAATAATACGGTCCCGGATACCCGCCAGGCGCACAGAAGAAGCCCGGCCCGCAAAAACAGGGACCCCTAAATAATAAAAAGGCAAGGAGCCCGGGGAGAAGCCCAAATCACGTTGAAGCCGGCGGCGGGACCGAAGAGAAACCCCTTTGCCGAAAAAAATGGTGGACTTGATCTTATTGCAGTGTTGCCCGGAGACGCTAGCATAAAGCTGCAGGATAGAATCAATCATCCGACAACTGCGCTTGTCAGCTTTACAAAATAAGAGCACGTCATCAGCGTACAGGAGATGAGAAGGAAAAAGCACCGAGCGGGACATCCTCATACGACTAATGAAGCCCCTATCCGCAGCATCCAAAAGAAGGCGACTCAGAACCTCCTCCGCCAGAGCAAACAAAATCGGAGAGAGGGGGTCCCCCTGACGAACCCCCCGGGAGCAACTGAAAAACCCATGCTGCTCACCGTTAAAAAGGACGGAAATCTTAGCCGACTGGAAGATAGTGCTGATCCAGTGGCGAAACGTAAGGGGGAACCCAAAGCAATCCAAGACGACGTCGACGAACTCCCAGCTCAAGGTATCAAAGGCCTTCCGAATGTCCACTTTGAGTGCTACATACCTTATGTGAGCTCCTTATATGAGCACCACTCATGTTTAGCTCTCGTTAGCGTTATTTTTTTTGTTTTAGACATTTATTTTTATTCTAATACTTCATATATTGTTATTGAGATCATTAATTTTATAAATTAAATAAAAATCAAAGTCTAATTTATTCTTTTATTAATTATTTGAAGTTAAAGGGAATATGAACAAATCGAACTTTGATTTTTATGTAATTTATAAAATTAATGATCTCAATAACAATATATGAAATATTAGAATAAAAATAAATGCCTAAAATAAAAAAGATAATGCTAACGAGAGCTAAACATGAGTGGTGCTCACATAAGGTATGTAGCATAACATTTATATATATATATATATATATATATATATATATATATATATATATATATACCAATGACACAATTATGTGATTAAACATCTCAAGAAAAACCAAATTCGATTTGGTAAATTCAACTCGGAAAAAGTTATATAACTTTTTCCGAGTTGAATTTACCAAATCGAATTTGGTTTTTCTTGAGATGTTTAATCACATAATTGTGTCATTGAGTATCATGTGAATATTTAGGAAGTATTATTAATATAAGACCGATTAGTTAGAGGGTACCAATGAGAAATAAAGAGTAGTACTATGTCACAGCCCGCAATCCCTAAGGATGGCTTAACCGGGGTTATGACTTGGGAAGGGGATTAAGAAGCGGGGAAAGAAAGGGGCATTTACTTAACAATCAAACATTTAACGAAAAGAGACATTTATTTATATAACACTAGGATCATAACTGATCACTTGGGTACATACAAGACGTTTCTTCAGGAAGGCCCGTCGAAGTGGATTACCCAACAAAAGAGTATCATTCTTGAAATAAAACATTAACATGATCAGAGTATCTTGCAGCGGAAAATACGTGTGAGTTATACATATGAAGATGTATACTCAAGGGTACATTACTATTCTATATCAAAAGAGTACATCCGCTCAACTCCACTCCATTCCATCACCCGCTCAACCTGCACATTAGGGAAAACAACATGCAGGGCTGAGTAAAAATACTCAGTGAACATAAGCCGGAAACATAACATTTTATATCATTTATTGAACTGCCAACAGTAACACACAGTGTTTTACTTGAAGGACCCGTGCTTACTAAACATTTTCTTTCGTTTCATAAAGTTGGTCGGCCGACCCATTTTCGGTCTATATGATCCATATCTGTTCCTTTTACACGCCGGGAAGGAGGCCTCCTTCCACGGACGCCAAGACCGGTCGCAAGCGACACACAGCCTCCATGGTGTACACGTTAACCCTTACTAGCAAACCTTCGTCTAGCGTAGGGTCCAAATTCGATTTCCTTTATAGTTGGCGAACCAACACAGATAGGATACATACATAAAACATAAATATTTTTGGCAGACAATCATTTCATAAACATTTCCTTTCCTTTCATAAGAACCATTCATCATTTAATCATTTCCACAAACATTTCATTTCATAAGAACCATTCACCATTTAAAATAATACAGTAATATCATGTCATTCATTTCATTTCGTATAAGAAGCCTGCATGCAGGGGATCTCTATATACGTGTTTTAAGAAAGCCCACCTTATTCGTTCCCACTACGGGCGTAGAGTTACTTCCCTCTTTTGCTATCACTTCCCGCCTGGACCTTCATCGACGAAGAATCGATGAGGAGAAGGGTCATATAAAGGAAACCTCATTTAACCTAAACTCACATAAGGAAATAAAACTGAACACTTTAAAACCCAAGTCTTGCCAGCACTGACTTGGCAGTCAGAGCTGATAACACGACATGGCTGGACATTCCAATCCAGCACTGACTACTTGTCATCACTGCATTATCATTCTAGCGCTGACTACTCGTCATAGCTGGACTCTCATTCCAGCGCTGACTACTCGACATGGCCAGGGCTAAACTTAATTAGCCAGAGCTGACTCACCAGCCAGAGCTGAACTCAACAGCCAGAGCTGACTCGCCAAGGCTGAAGTCAACAGCCAGAGCTGACTCGCCAGAGCTGAAGTCAACAGCCAGAGCTAACTCGCCAGAGCTGAAAATCACGCAGCAAACTAAAAAAGTTCAACACTCAAACATGCTCTGCAAACTCAAACAAAAATCCTACACATTTCTTACCATCTCCAAACATCAAACTAACTCTAACATGCTCAACCTCCATCTTAGAACTCAACAACACATTAAACTAGCTCAAGAAAAGCTCAAAACTCACGACACAAATTCAGTCATGCTCGACCAAACCTACAACTTATCATGCTTGGAAAAATGCAATTTAAACATATAATCATCCTAGCATGCTCCTAAACACATATATCAAGTCACAACGATTAAAAGAACAATCGAAGGATGAAGAACAAGAAGAACAAAAACGGGTTGCCCAACTGGGTTCCCTAGCTACGGTTCGAACCGATCTTAACTCCTTCATTAAACATGCTTGACATCTACCCAAGAACAACATACTAAAAATTCACGACGATCCGACGTCGTTTCAAAATAAAGTCGAGAATCGACGTTTTTCGACGTCGACGAAAATCGAAAAGAAAACCATCAAAACGTAGGTAGAGATATTACCTACTTAGATGTGTGATCAAAAAGATGATCGGCGTTCGTCTCGGTGCTCAAAAGCTTGAAGGAGCTTTAATGGTGTTCTTGGTGTGTGTGTGTGTGTGTTTTGTGCGTGAGAGATGAGGGAGAAAGGTGGCTGCTACAGCCACCTATATATAAGGGTAGGCTTGGGCGGTTGGGTGGGGTGGTCTTGGTAGGGTAGGCTTAGATATTTAGCCGTTAAATATCTCGTTTCGTCTCGTTTTAACGACTAACTACCCATAGTCTTCGTTACTCGCCCTCTCAACCTCTACTCACTTTCATCACACTCGTAATTCTATATAAATATAGAAAAGATAAGCTCATTCTCGAAATTCTAATAAACGAGCTTGGTTCGTTAATCGAGAAATTCCAGTTTACTATTCACTCGTCGTCCAAAAATACAAACTTTCGTCTTTGGACTCGTATCGAAAAACTAAGAATATTTCTCGATGACGTGCACGTAAGATTTTTGAAAGTCGACAAAAAGACGAAATAGCCGTATTTACTATTAATCGTCAAAAAGTCTAAAATTTCAAAAACGTCTTAACAGACTCAGATTTCACTTCCGAGTTCATCGTTCTCATTCAAATAATTATCTCTAATTATTCAAATACTCAACTCAAATACGGATATAAAATTCCACATCATCTAAACATAAACAAAAAGAACTTCTCATCTCTATAAAATAACCAATCAAGGGAGTTAAACCATAATTACACAAACTTAAGCACTTAAACAAGTCATTAAAAGCCCGGGGATTACATACCCTTCCCCTTAAAAAAAATTCGTCCCGAAATTTGTACCTCAGGAAACAACTCTGGGTACTTCTCTTTCATGGTATACTCGGGTTCCCATGTCGCCTCTTCTTGACCATGATGTCTCCATAAGACCTTGACTGTTGGTATCGATTTATTCCTTAGTATTTGAACCTTCCGATCTAAAATAGATTCGGGTCTTTTTTCATAACTCATATCTGGACTAAGGACAATATCGTCTCTATGGATTACATGCTTTGGATCGTAAACATACTTCCTTAACTGCGATACGTGGAATACATTGAGCACATTTCCAAGGCTTGGCGGCAACGCCAACCTGTAGGCTACGGGACCTATTCGTTCTAGTATCTCATACGGTCCTATGAATCGTGGCTTAAGTTTATCCTTTACACCAAAACTAATGATTCCTCTTGATGGAGAGACCTTCAGAAAAACTTTCTCTCCACCCTCAAACTGTAGGCCCGTTCGGCGTTTGTCAGCATATGACTTTTGTCTATCCTGGGCCTCCTTGATCCTTTGTCTAATTCGACGGACGATCTCAATCATCTCGCCCACTGTGTCAGGCCCTAGAATTCTTCTCTCGCCCACTTCATCCCAGTAAAGTGGCGATCTACATTTTTTCCCATACAGGGATTCATAAGGTGCCATAGCGATAGTGGCTTGATGACTGTTATCATATGCGAACTCGATGAGCGGTAAAACATGTTCCCAACTTTCACCCCGATCTAGCACGACCATTCTTAACATATCTTCTAGTGTCTGAATTGTCCTTTCAGACTGACCATCTGTCTGTGGGTGAAAAGCGGTACTAAAATTTAACCACGTCCCCAATTCTTTCTGCAAGCTTATCCAGAATCTAGATGTAAACTTGGAATCTCTGTCTGATGTAATTGTCTTTGGTACTCCATGCAAACGTATAATCTCTTTGACATAAAGTTGGGCTAACTTATCTGATCCATGAGTGATTGGGATTGGTATAAAGTGTGCACACTTCGTAAGTCTGTCAACAATGACCCATATAGCCGTGTTATCTCGTTTTGATTTTGGTAGTCCTGTGACGAAGTCCATTGCAATATCATCCCATTTCCATTTTGGTATATCCAAAGGTTGTAACTCACCATAGGGTCTTTGGTGCAAAGCCTTCACTTGCTGACAAGCAAGACATCTTTCAACAAACGAGGCCACATCTCGTTTCATTCCTTCCCACCAGAAATTCTGTTTTAGGTCCTGATACATCTTAGTACTTCCTGGGTGGGCAGTGTAAGGAGTGTCATGAGCTTCGCTCATTATCTTATTCCTAAGTTCATCGTCATGTGGGATGCATATCCTCCATTCAAAGAAGATAGCATTGTCTAATTCCTCATGGTAATTCTTGAGTTCTCCTTTCCTTATCCTTCCTCGTAGCTTCTCCATCTTTTCATCCTTCCTTTGTGCTTCTACCACCATCTTTCTTAAACTGGGTATCGTCGCAACAACACTCGCTATTGTACTAGATGGTTTAATCACTTCTATCCTCATCTTGTCAAAGTTTTTAATGAGTTCATCTTCCCTCGTGAGAAGGTATCCTAACTTAGACGAGACCTTACGACTCAATGCATCGGCTACTACATTGGCCTTGCCTGGGTGGTAGTTTATACCACAATCATAATCCTTTACTAGCTCGAGCCATCTTCTTTGTCTCATGTTCAGATCCCTTTGCTCGAAAAAGTATTTCAGGCTTTTATGATCGGTGAATATCTCACACCTAACTCCGTATAGGTGATGTCTCCAGATTTTCAGTGCATGCACTACTGCAGCTAATTCTAAATCGTGGGTTGGATAATTCAATTCATGTGGTCTAAGTTGTCGCGATGCATACGCTATCACCTTTCCCTCTTGCATTAACACACAACCTAGTCCATTTTTCGACGCATCCGTGTAGATTACATATTCCTTGTCTGGTTCTGGAACTGCTAGCTCTGGTGCAGTAGTTAGCATGTCCTTGAGTTGCTGAAAATTCCTCTCGCACTCATCAGTCCAAGTATACTTGATTCATTTTCTAAGTAACTGCGTCATCGGTCTTGCTATTTTTGAAAATCCTTCAATGAATCTTCGATAGTAGCCAGCCAATCCTAAGAAACTTCTGATCTCATTTGGAGTTGTTGGTGATCTTCATCCTTGCACCGCTTCCACCTTAGCGGGGTCCACTTTGATTCCTTCTGTTGACACGATGTGTTCCAAAAATGTAACTTCTTTAAGCCAAAACTCACACTTGCTGAATTTGGCGTAAAGTCGTTCATCCCTTAGTGTTTGCAAGGTAGTCCTTAAGTGCTCTTGATGTTCCTCTTCGTTCTTGGAATAGATGAGGACATCATCTATGAATACTAAGACAAACTTGTCTAAGTAAGGGTGGAATACTCTATTCATGAGGTCCATGAATACAGCTGGCGCATTTGTTAATCCGAAAGGCACAACTACAAACTCATAGTGGCCATACCTTGTTCGAAACGCCGTCTTAGGTATATCTTCTTGTCTAACCTTCAACTGGTGATACCCAGACCTTAAATCAATTTTTGAAAACACGCTCGCGCCCTTGAGTTAATCAAACAAATCGTCTATCCTTGCCAAATGATATTTATTCTTGAGTGTTAGCTTATTCAGCTCTCTGTAATCGATGCACATTCTCAAAGTGTCATCTTTCTTCTTGACAAACAAAACTGGCGCTCCCCATGGAGATACACTAGGTGTGATGAAACCTAGGTCCAATAATTCCTGTAATTGGATCTTTAGCTCCTCCAGTTCCTTTGGAGTCATCTTGTTTAATGCTTTTGATACATGTGTCGATCCTGGTACGAGGTCGATGATAAATTCTACTTGTCTATTAGGTGGCAGTCTTGGTAAGTTATCTGAATAATCATAATGGAATTCATGTATAACTTCTACGTCCTCGACTGTCCTTTCTGTTCTAGCTCATCTGTTTAGGTATACAAGGAAAGCTTGGTAATGTTTCTTATTTATCACCTTCATGGCTTGTATGTATGAAATAACTGATATCCGTTCCTTATACATATCTCGTGAAAACTTAAAGCGTCTATTCCTGGAGGTTTGAAGGAGGTTTCCCATTCATTGCATAAATCGTAGCATATACCTCTCAGCTAACCAATCCATTCATAGGGTTACATCTACGTTCTATATTGGTATAACATCAAGTTATTCGCTACTAACTTAAGTGATCCTACATTCAATTACAGGTTCATATAACTTCGTGTTACTATCGTCGTTCCTTCTACAGGTGAAAAGTTTCTCATGTCTGGATCACCTTGTTCAGTTTGAATTTGTGCCGGGTGATCCCCGTGCATAACTACCTCGGCGTCTAAAGTTTTGCTGAGCAATTCAAAGTACGTAAACTTACCGTGGTTGGCGAGTGCCATTCTTATCTCATACTTTAGGCCAGGTCGAAACTTCCTCGGCATCTATTCATCGGTGTCCACTTATTATGGGGCATAACGAATATGTCGCAGCAAACACGATCATACTCTGTTACAGACATCTTGTTTTGCTTCAGATTGTAGAATTCAGTTTCCTTTCTCTTGCGGTAGCTTTTTGGAATGTACTTGTCATATATTTCTGTCTTAAAGTCTTCCCATATATTTTCGTCTTAAAGTCTTCCCAAGACAAATTTTGCCAAATGTTGAGGACTCATTGCCTTTCTTTTGGCCTCCCACCAAAAATTCTACAGACCCAGTCAACTGGAACGCAACACATGACAAACGTTCTTGTGCATTACAAAGGAGGAAATCGAAAATCCTCTCCATCGCCCTAATCCAATGTTCAGCATCCACTGGACTCCCAACCCCATTAAATGAAGGCGGACTTTGTTTGAGGAAAAGTTCCTCAACCCTTCTTGGCGGTTCAATTTCTACATCTACTTGGTTTCTTAGGGCACGTGTAGGAGGCATTCTGTGATTAAAGGTAAAAGATTCTCAACATATTCCTTACCTCGATTCATAACATATTCCTCTTGATTCAAACATGAAAGCACCATAGTAAACAATCTAAATCCTTACTACAGAAAACACTAGATAAACTCAACAATTGCATGGGCTCAATTCTTGAACGATATCAAGACAAAGTGTTGCAGAAAATTTTGTTTGAGATACTCAAATGAATAACCCGATGGTAGAAAAGAATAACTACTAGGTCGAACAAAATGACCTAGAGTAAGAATCCATCCGGCTTTTTAACTAAAAGTTGAACACGTGGGTTTAAAAACCCAACGACGTCTACCGAGATTTGAATCATGTGGACTGGCCAGGTCCAACATAATTACTTCCCAGTTACACGGGAAACATTGTCCCGAACTTGGTAATTCTGGGTCTTCCAAACCTTCAAGATACAATAACAAAACTCCTTGCATTGCTTTCAACTATGCACGTATCTTTCCAGTCTATTTCGAGTTTCAAAGAAACTATCGTCTCCTGAAGGAAACCAAAACATTCGTGATGTTCAGTCATTTTCTCATTCGTCATTCTCAAGCATCTAGGTTATAGGGATACCCTATAATTCCATCAATCTATGTTCTTGCAAATGTGACCATGAAACTTATAATAATCTACATTCCTTGAAAAACGTATTCATGTCCATTCATTCCTCTAATCGTAACGACATAGTATGCACAAAATGTGTCATACCAACGTAAAGCATTCAACATTCATTCATAGCATATCTTCACAATCATCTTCATGCAACTGTTGAAAACCATAACACTATTAAAAGATTGAAACCATAGTTACCTTTTTCTTGATTGAGCGTGATGCAATGGAGCGTTGAGCGGTGTAATATAGATTCATTTAAGTCAAATGACTCGATCTAGACTTGGCTTTTGAAGGAAAATTCTTGGGCCAGAGGAAACGAACTGCTCTGATACCACTCTGTCACAGCCCGCAATCCCTAAGGATGGCTTAACCGGGGTTATGACTAGGAAAGGGGATTAAGAAGCGGGGAAAGAAAGGGGCATTTACTTAACAATCAAACATTTAACGAAACGAGACATTTCTTTATATAACACTAGGATCATAACTGATCACTTGGGTACGTACAAGACGTTTGTTCGGGAAGGCCCGTCGAAGTGGATTACCCAACAAAAGAGTATCATTCTTGAAATAAAACATTAACATGATCAGAGTATCTTGCAGCGGAAAATACGTGTGAGTTATACATATGAAGATGTATACTCAAGGGTACATTACTGTTCTATATCAAAAGAGTACATCCGCTCAACTCCACTCCATTCCATCACCCGCTCAACCTGCACATTAGGGAAAACAACATGCAGGGCTGAGCAAAAATATTCAGTGAACATAAGCCGGAAACATAACATTTTATATCATTTATTGAACTGCCAACAGTAACACACAGGGTTTTACTTGAAGGACCCGTGCTTACTAAACATTTTCTTTCGTTTCATAAAGTTGGTCGGTCGACCCATTTTCGGTTTATATGAACCATATCTGTTCCTTTAACACGCCGGGAAGGAGGCCTCCTTCCACAGACGCCAACACCGGTCGCAAGCGACACACAGCCTCCATGGTGTACACGTTAACCCTTACTAGCAAACCTTCGTCTAGCGTAGGGTCCAAATTCGATTTCCTTTATAGTTGGCGAACCAACACAGATAGGATACATACATAAAACATAAACATTTTTGGCAGACAATCATTTTATAAACATTTCCTTTCCATTCATAAGAACCATTCATCATTTAATCATTTCCGTAAACATTTCATTTCATAAGAACCATTCACCATTTAAAATAATACAGTAATATCATGTCAATCATTTCATTTCGTATAAGAAGCCTGTATGCAGGGGATCTCAATATACGTGTTTTAAGAAAGCCCACCTTATTCGTTCCCACTACGGGCGTAGAGTTACTTCCCTTTTTTGCTATCACTTCCCGCGTGGACCTTCATTGACGAAGAATCGATGAGGAGAAGGGTCATATAAAGGAAACCTCATTTAACCTAAACTCACATAAGGAAATAAAACTTAACACTTTAAAACCCAAGTCTTGCTAGCACTGACTTGGCAGTCAGAGCTGACAACACGACATGGCTGGACATTCCAATCCAGCACTGACTACTTGTCATCGCTGGATTATCATTCCAGCGCTGACTACTTGTCATAGCTGGACTCTCATTCCAGCGCTGACTACTCGACATGGCCAGGGCTAAACTTAATTAGCCAGAGCTGACTCACCAGCCAGAGCTGAACTCAACAGCCAGAGCTGACTCGCCAAGGCTGAAGTCAACAGCCAGAGCTGACTCGCCAGAGCTGACTCGCCAGAGCTAACTCGCCAGAGCTGAAAATCACGCAGCAAACTAAAAAAGTTCAACACTCAAACATGCTCTGCAAACTCAAACAAAAATCCTACACATTTCTTACCATCTCCAAACATCAAACTAACTCTAACATGCTCAACCTCCATCTTAGAACTCAACAACACATTAAACTAGCTCAAGAAAAGCTTAAAACTCACGACACAAATTCAGTCATGCTCGACCAAACCTACAACTTATCATGCTTGGAAAAATGCAATTTAAACATATAATCATCCTAGCATGCTCCTAAACACATATATCAAGTCACAACGATTAAAAGAACAATCGAAGGATGAAGAACAAGAAGAACAAAAACGGGTTGCCCAACTGGGTTCCCTAGCTACGGTTCGAACCGATCTTAACTCCTTCATTAAACATGCTTGACATCTACCCAAGAACAACATACTAAAATTTCACGACGATCCGACGTCGTTTCAAAATAAAGTCGAGAATCGAGGTTTTTCGACGTCGACGAAAATCGAAAAGAAAACCATCAAAACATAGGTAGAGATGTTACCTACTTAGATGTGTGATCGAAAAGATGATCGGCGTTCGTCTCGGTGCTCAAAAGCTTGAAGGAGCTTTAATGGTGTTCTTGGTGTGTGTGTGTGTTTTATGCGTGAGAGATGAGGGAGAAAGGTGGCTGCTACAGCCACCTATATATAAGGGTAGGCTTGGGCGGTTGGGTGGGGTGGTCTTGGTAGGGTAGGCTTAGATATTTAGCCGTTAAATATCCCGTTTCGTCTCATTTTAACGACTAACTACCCATACTCTTCGTTACTCGCCCTCTCAACCTCTACTCACTTTCATCACACTCGTAATTCTATATGAATATAGAAAACGTAAGCTCGTTCTCGAAATTCTAATAAGCGAGCTTGGTTCGTTAATCGAGAAATTCCAGTTTACTATTCACTCGTCGTCCAAAAATACAAACTTTCGTCTTTGGACTCGTATCGAAAAACTAAGAATATTTCTCGACGACGTGCATGTAAGATTTTTGAAAGTCGACAAAAAGACGAAATAGCCGTATTTACTATTCATCATCAAAAAGTCTAAAATTTCAAAAACGTCTTAACTGACTCAGATTTCACTTCCGAGTTCATCGTTCTCATTCAAATAATTATGTCTAATTATTCAAATACTCAACTCAAATACGGATATAAAATCCCACATCATCTAAACATAAACAAAAAGAACTTCTCATCTCTATAAAATAACCAATCAAGGGAGTTAAACCATAATTACACAAACTTAAGCACTTAAACAAGTCATTAAAAGCCCGGGTATTACATACCCTCCCCCTTAAAAAAATTCGTCCCGAAATTTGTACCTCAGGAAACAACTCTGGGTGCTTTTCTTTCATGGTATACTCGGGTTCCCATGTCGCCTCTTCTTGACCATGATGTCTCCATAAGACCTTGACTGTTGGTATCGATTTATTCCTCAGTATTTGAACCTTTCGATCTAAAATAGATTCGGGTCTTTCTTCATAACTCATATCTGGACTAAGGACAATATCGTCTCTATGGATTACAAGCTTTGGATCGTAAACATACTTCCTTAACTGCGATACGTGGAATACATTGAGCACATTTCCAAGGCTTGGCGGCAACGCCAACCTGTAGGCTACGGGACCTATTCGTTCTAGTATCTCATACGGTCCTATGAATCGTGGCTTAAGTTTACCCTTTACACCAAAACTAATGATTCCTCTTGATGGAGAGACCTTCAGAAAAACTTTCTCTCCACCCTCAAACTGTAGGTCCGTTCGGCGTTTGTCAGCATATGACTTTTGTCTATCCTGGGCCTCCTTGATCCTTTGTCTAATTTGACGGACGATCTCAATCATCTCGCCCACTGTGTCAGGCCCTAGAATTCTTCTCTCGCCCACTTCATCCCAGTAAAGTGGCGATCTATATTTCTTCCCATACAGGGATTCATAAGGTGCCATAGCGATAGTGGCTTGATGACTGTTATCATATGCGAACTCGATGAGCGGTAAAACATGTTCCCAACTTTCACCCCGATCTAGCACGACCGTTCTTAACATATCTTCTAGTGTCTGAATTGTCCTTTCAGACTGACCATTTGTCTGTGGGTGAAAAGCGGTACTAAAATTTAACGTCGTCCCCAATTCTTTCTGCAAGTTTATCCAGAATCTAGATGTAAACTTGGAATCTCTGTCTGATGTAATTGTCTTTGGTACTCCATGCAAACGTATAATCTCTTTGACATAAAGTTGGGCTAACTTATCTGATCCATGAGTGATTGGGATTGGTATAAAGTGTGCACACTTCGTAAGTCTGTCAACAATGACCCATATAGCCGTGTTATCTCGTTTTGATCTTGGTAGTCCTGTGACGAAGTCCATTGCAATATCATCCCATTTCCATTTTGGTATATCCAAAGGTTGTAACTCACCATAGGGTCTTTGGTGCAAAGTCTTCACTTGCTGACAAGCAAGACATCTTTCAACAAACGAGGCCACATCTCGTTTCATTCCTTCCCACCAGAAATTCTGTTTTAGGTCCTGATACATCTTAGTACTTCCTGGGTGGGCAGTGTAAGGAGTGTCATGAGCTTCGCTCATTATCTTATTCCTAAGTTCATCGTCATGTGGGATGCATATCCTCCATTCAAAGAAGATAGCATTGTCTAATTCCTCATGGTAATTCTTGAGTTCTCCTTTCCTTATCCTTCCTCGTAGCTTCTCCATATTTTCATCCTTCCTTTGTGCTTCTACCACCATCTTTCTTAAACTGGGTATCGTCGCAACAACACTCGCTATTGTACTAGGTGGTTTAATCACTTCTATCCTCATCTTGTCAAAGTTTTTAATGAGTTCATCTTCCCTCGTGAGAAGGTATCCTAACTTAGACGAGACCTTACGACTCAATGCATCGGCTACTACATTGGCCTTGCCTGGGTGGTAGTTTATACCACAATCATAATCCTTTACTAGCTCGAGCCATCTTCTTTGTCTCATGTTCAGATCCCTTTGCTCGAAAAAGTATTTCAGGCTTTTATGATTGGTGAATATCTCACACCTAACTCCGTATAGGTGATGTCTCCAGATTTTCAGTGCATGCACTACTGCAGCTAATTCTAAATCGTGGATTGGATAATTCAATTCATGTGGTCTAAGTTGTCGCGATGCATACGCTATCACCTTTCCCTCTTGCATTAACACACAACCTAGTCCATTTTTCGACGCATCCGTGTAGATTACATATTCCTTGTCTAGTTCTGGAACTGCTAGCTCTGGTGCAGTAGTTAGCATGTCCTTGAGTTGCTGAAAATTCCTTTCGCACTCATCAGTCCAAGTATACTTGATTCATTTTCTAAGTATCTGCGTCATCGGTCTTGCTATTTTTGAAAATCCTTCAATGAATCTTCGATAGTAGCCAGCCAATCCTAAGAAACTTCTGATCTCATTTGGAGTTGTTGGTGATCTCCATCCTTGCACCGCTTCCACCTTAGCGGGGTCCACTTTGATTCCTTCTGTTGACACGATGTGTTCCAAAAATGTAACTTCTTTAAGCCAAAACTCACACTTGCTGAATTTGGCGTAAAGTCATTCATCCCTTAGTGTTTGCAAGGTAGTCCTTAAGTGCTCTTGATGTTCCTCTTCGTTCTTGGAATAGATGAGGACATCATCTATGAATACTAAGACAAACTTGTCTAAGTAAGGGTGGAATACTCTATTCATGAGGTCCATGAATACAGCTGGCGCATTTGTTAATCCGAAAGGCACAACTACAAACTCATAGTGGCCATACCTTGTTCGAAACGCCGTCTTAGGTATATCTTCTTGTCTAACCTTCAACTGGTGATACCCAGACCTTAAATCAATTTTTGAAAACACGCTCGCGCCCTTGAGTTAATCAAACAAATCGTCTATCCTTGGCAAATGATATTTATTCTTGAGTGTTAGCTTATTCAGCTCTCTGTAATCGATGCACATTCTCAAAGTGTCATCTTTCTTCTTGACAAACAAAACTGGCGCTCCCCATGGAGATACACTAGGTGTGATGAAACCTAGGTCCAATAATTCCTGTAATTGGATCTTTAGCTCCTCCAATTCCTTTGGAGTCATCTTGTTCAATGCTTTTGATACATGTGTCGATCCTGGTACGAGGTCGGTGATAAATTCTACTTGTCTATTAGGTGGCAGTCTTGGTAAGTTCTCTGAATAATCATAATGGAATTCATGTATAACTTCTACGTCCTCGACTGTCCTTTCTGTTCTAGCTCATCTGTTTAGGTATACAAGGAAAGCTTGGTAATGTTTCTTATTTATCACCTTCATGGCTTGTATGTATGAAATAACTGATATCCGTTCCTTATACATGTCTCGTGAAAACTTAAAGCGTCTATTCCTGGAGGTTTGAAGGAGGTTTCCCATTCATTGCATAAATCGTAGCATATACCTCTCAGCTAACCAATCCATTCATAGGGTTACATCTACGTTCTATATTGGTATAACATCAAGTTATTCGCTACTAACTTAAGTGATGCTACATTCAATTACAGGTTCATATAACTTCGTGTTACTATCGTCGTTCCTTCTACAGGTGAAAAGTTTCTCATGTCTGGATCACCTTGTTCAGTTTGAATTTGTGCCGGGTGATCCCCGTGCATAACTACCTCGGCGTCTAAAGTTTTGCTGAGCAATTCAAAGTACGTAAACTTACCGTGGTTGGCGAGTGCCATTCTTATCTCATACTTTAGGCCAGGTCGAAACTTCCTCGGCATCTATTCATCGGTGTCCACTTATTATGGGGCATAACGAATATGTCGCAGCAAACACGATCATACTCTGTTACAGACATCTTGTTTTGCTTCAGATTGTAGAATTCAGTTTCCTTTCTCTTGCGGTAGCTTTTTGGAATGTACTTGTCATATATTTCTGTCTTAAAGTCTTCCCATATATTTCCGTCTTAAAGTCTTCCCAAGACAAATTTTGCCAACTGTTGAGGACTCATTGCCTTTCTTTTGGCCTCCCACCAAAAATTCTACAGACCCAGTCAACTGGAACGCAACACATGACAAACGTTCTTGTGCATTACAAAGTAGGAAATCGAAAATCCTCTCCATCGCCCTAATCCAATGTTCAGCATCCACTGGACTCCCAACCCCATTAAATGAAGGCGGACTTTGTTTGAGGAAAAGTTCCTCAACCCTTCTTGGCGGTTCAATTTCTACATCTACTTGGTTTCTTAGGGCACGTGTAGGAGGCATTCTGTGATTAAAGGTAAAAGATTCTCAACATATTCCTTACCTCGATTCATAACATATTCCTCTTGATTCAAACATGAAAGCACCATAGTAAACAATCTAAATCCTTACTACAGAAAACACTAGATAAACTCAACAATTGCATGGGCTCAATTCTTGAACGATATCAAGACAAAGTGTTGCAGAAAATTTTGTTTGAGATACTCAAATGAATAACCCGATGGTAGAAAAGAATAACTACTAGGTCGAACAAAATGACCTAGAGTAAGAATCCATCCGGCTTTTTAACTAAAAGTTGAACACGTGGGTTTAAAAACCCAACGACGTCTACCGAGATTTGAATCATGTGGACTGGCCAGGTCCAACATAATTACTTCCCAGTTACACGGGAAACATTGTCCCGAACTTGGTAATTCTGGGTCTTCTAAACCCTCAAGATACAATAACAAAACTCCTTGCATTGCTTTCAACTATGCACGTATCTTTCCAGTCTATTTCGAGTTTCAAAGAAACTATCGTCTCCCGAAGGAAACCAAAACATTCGTGATGTTCAGTCATTTTCTCATTCGTCATTCTCAAGCATCTAGGTTATAGGGATACCCTATAAATCCATCAATCTATGTTCTTGCAAATGTGATCATGAAACTTATAATAATCTACATTCCTTGAAAAACGTATTCATGTCCATTCATTCCTCTAATCGTATCGACATAGTATGCAAAAAATGTGTCATACCAACGTAAAGCATTCAACATTCATTCATAGCATATCTTCACAATCATCTTCATGCAACTGTTGAAAACCATAACACTATTAAAAGATTGAAACCATAGTTACCTTTTTCTTGATTGAGCGTGATGCAATGAAACGTTGAGCGGTGTCATATAGATTCATTTAAGTCAAATGACTCGATCTAGACTTGGCTTTTGAAGGAAAATTCTTGGGCCAGAGCAAACGAACAGCTCTGATACCACTCTGTCACAGCCCGCAATCCCTAAGGATGGCTTAACAGGGGTTATGACTTGGGAAGGGGATTAAGAAGCGGAGAAAGAAATGGGCATTTACTTAACAATCAAACATTTAACGAAAAGAGAAATTTATTTATATAACACTAGGACCATAACTGATCACTTGGGTACGTACAAGACGTTTGTTCGGGAAGGCCCGTCGAAGTGGATTACCCAACAAAAGAGTATCATTCTTGAAATAAAACATTAACATGATCAGAGTATCTTGCAGCGGAAAATACGTGTGAGTTATACATATGAAGATGTATACTCAAGGGTACATTACTGTTCTATATCAAAAGAGTACATCCGCTCAACTCCACTCCATTCCATCACCCGCTCAACCTGCACATTAGGGAAAACAACACGCAGGGCTGAGTAAAAATACTCAGTGAACATAAGCCGGAAACATAACATTTTATATCATTTATTGAACTGCCAACAGTAACACACAGGGTTTTACTTGAAGGACCCGTGCTTACTAAACATTTTCTTTCGTTTCATAAAGTTGGTCGGTCGACCCATTTTCGGTTTATATGAACCATATCTGTTCCTTTAACACGCCGGGAAGGAGGCCTCCTTCCACAGACGCCAACACCGGTCGCAAGCGACACACAGCCTCCATGGTGTACACGTTAACCCTTACTAGCAAACCTTCGTCTAGCGTAGGGTCCAAATTCGATTTCCTTTATAGTTGGCGAACCAACACAGATAGGATACATACATAAAACATAAACATTTTTGGCAGACAATCATTTTATAAACATTTCCTTTCCATTCATAAGAACCATTCATCATTTAATCATTTCCGTAAACATTTCATTTCATAAGAACCATTCACCATTTAAAATAATACAGTAATATCATGTCAATCATTTCATTTCGTATAAGAAGCCTGTATGCAGGGGATCTCAATATACGTGTTTTAAGAAAGCCCACCTTATTCGTTCCCACTACGGGCGTAGAGTTACTTCCCTTTTTTGCTATCACTTCCCGCGTGGACCTTCATTGACGAAGAATCGATGAGGAGAAGGGTCATATAAAGGAAACCTCATTTAACCTAAACTCACATAAGGAAATAAAACTTAACACTTTAAAACCCAAGTCTTGCCAGCACTGACTTGGCAGTCAGAGCTGACAACACGACATGGCTGGACATTCCAATCCAGCACTGACTACTTGTCATCGCTGGATTATCATTCCAGCGCTGACTACTCGTCATAGCTGGACTCTCATTCCAGCGCTGACTACTCGACATGGCCAGGGCTAAACTTAATCAGCCAGAGCTGACTCACCAGCCAGAGCTGAAGTCAACAGCCAGAGCTGACTCGCCAAGGCTGAAGTCAACAGCCAGAGCTGACTCGCCAGAGCTGACTTCAACAGCCAGAGCTGACTCGCCAGAGCTAACTCGCCAGAGCTGAAAATCACGCAGCAAACTAAAAAAGTTCAACACTCAAACATGCTCTGCAAACTCAAACAAAAATCCTACACATTTCTTACCATCTCCAAACATCAAACTAACTCTAACATGCTCAACCTCCATCTTAGAACTCAACAACACATTAAACTAGCTCAAGAAAAGCTCAAAACTCACGACACAAATTCAGTCATGCTCGACCAAACCTACAACTTATCATGCTTGGAAAAATGCAATTTAAACATATAATCATCCTAGCATGCTCCTAAACACATATATCAAGTCACAACGATTAAAAGAACAATCGAAGGATGAAGAACAAGAAGAACAAAAACGGGTTGCCCAACTGGGTTCCCTAGCTACGGTTCGAACCGATCTTAACTCCTTCATTAAACATGCTTGACATCTGCCCAAGAACAACATACTAAAAATTCACGACGATCCGACGTCGTTTCAAAATAAAGTCGAGAATCGACGTTTTTCGACGTCGACGAAAATCGAAAAGAAAACCATCAAAACGTAGGTAGAGATGTTACCTACTTAGATGTGTGATCGAAAAGATGATCGGCGTTCGTCTCGGTGCTCAAAAGCTTGAAGGAGCTTTAATGGTGTTCTTGGTGTGTGTGTGTGTTTTGTGCGTGAGAGATGAGGGAGAAAGGTGGCTGCTACAGCCACCTATATATAAGGGTAGGCTTGGGCGGTTGGGTGGGGTGGTCTTGGTAGGGTAGGCTTAGATATTTAGCCGTTAAATATCTCGTTTCGTCTCGTTTTAACGACTAACTACCCATACTCTTCGTTACTCGCCCTCTCAACCTCTACTCACTTTCATCACACTCGTAATTCTATATAAATATAGAAAACGTAAGCTCGTTCTCGAAATTCTAATAAACGAGCTTGGTTCGTTTATCGAGAAATTCTGGTTTACTATTCACTCATCGTCCAAAAATACAAACTTTCGTCTTTGGACTCGTATCGAAAAACTAAGAATATTTCTCGACGACGTGCATGTAAGATTTTTGAAAGTCGACAAAAAGACAAAATAGCCGTATTTACTATTCATCGTCAAAAAGTCTAAAATTTCAAAAACGTCTTAACGGACTCAGATTTCACTTCCGAGTTCATCGTTCTCATTCAAATAATTATCTCTAATTATTCAAATACTCAACTCAAATACGGATATAAAATCCCACATCATCTAAACATAAACAAAAAGAACTTCTCATCTCTATAAAATAACCAATCAAGGAAGTTAAACCATAATTACACAAACTTAAGCACTTAAACAAGTCATTAAAAGCTCGGGTATTACATACTAAGATGAGAACAGTGAACTTTGTAAGGAATTTTCTGATCGACGTTTATTTTATTACATGAACTGTCTACGCCAATGATGATGTCTGAAGATACGAGTCGAGGGCATAAGTGAGATCACTCCAAAGCACGAGAGCTAAAGCTAAGATTGCCAGGTGGGCATTACTTTCTTATATCCTATTACTGGAAGGACCGCACATTCACGTTTTAAAATTCCAATCAATGTAAATGAAGATTCCACATGCAACATAAAACAAGGAAGTCCACTCGCTGAGTTACTTGTAAAAGCAAACCTTATAATTTGGGATGAGGCGCCTATGATGCACAGATTTTGCTTTGAAGCTTTAGATAGGAGCTTACGAGATCTCATGCGCTTTTGCAATCCATTGAGCTCACAACTTCCCTTTGGCGGTAAAACAATAGTCTTTGGAGGCGATTTTCGACAAATTTTACCAGTGATTCCCAAAAGTAGTAGACAAGATGTTGTGCATGCTACAATCAATTCATCGTATCTCTGGAAAAGTTGCACAATATTAAGACTAACCAAAAATATGAGGCTTCAGAATACTTGCTCCGAAGATGAATCAATTCAATTGGACCTTTTTTCTAAGTGGATTGCAAGTATTGGAGATGGGACAATTGGAGGTCCTAATGATGGAGAAGCAACCATTGATATTCCAGATGACATTTTGCTTAAATACGACGGAGATCCTATTTCTACCATTGCGGATTACATTTACTCATCTGACAATAAAGCCATAGACACTGCATGTTATTTACAAGAACGTGCAATTTTGGCACCAACTTTAGATGTTGTGGAGTCTATTAACCAGCATATGATTTCGTTGAATGAAAGTGAAGGTCAATCATACTTGAGCTCAGATACTCCATGCAGATCAGAATCAAATGATTCTATATTTCAAGATATCCACACGCCAGAATTCTTGAACAGTCTTAGATGTTCTGGTATTCCTAATCATGAGTTATTTTTGAAAGTTGGAACACCTGTAATGCTTCTTAGGAATATTGATCATGCTAATGGTTTATGTAATGGAACTAGACTGGTCATTACAAGACTTGGCAGCCATGTATTAGAAGCAAAGGTTCTGACAGGTCAGAATGCAGGTCATAAAGTGTTGATTCCAAGAATGTCACTGACTCCATCAGATCCCAGATTGCCATTCAAGTTTCAACGGCGACAATTCCCGCTCATTGTCTCTTATGCTATGACTATTAACAAAAGTCAAGGTCAATCATTGAAACATGTTGGTTTGTTCTTGAAAACCAGTTTTTAGTCACGGCCAATTGTATGTAGCTGTCTCACGAGTCACATGTCGAAGTGGATTGAAAATTTTAATCATTAAGGAAGATGATGTAGACAGTACATCTACTACAAATGTTGTGTACAAAGAAGTGTTCAAAAACTTGCAATGAATTTTTGCCTTTTGCATGTCTTTCTATCATATTTATTTATTAGTGTATATTCTTAAAGCAATTTAGAAAAATTATATAAAAAATTTGTATTACTCAAACACACACACACACACACACACACACACACACACACATATATATATATATATATAATATAATGTAATGTAAAGAAAAAAATATATGTTATAATTGTATCGATAATATTAATGCATAAAATAAAAGAAAAAAGAGATCTTTCAAGAGTTGCCGTGTTTAAATATTTCCTCCAATATGAAGTATAACTTATAAGTTATATTCAATCATTACAAATAAATAAATAAATTATTTTAATAAAATATTAAAATCTACTATTATTTTCCTTATGTACAATGAATTAGTAATTTGATTACATTATTAATAATGTAATTTATGACACTTACAAAGTAAGATAAAATCAGCTTCGTCTATTAAACACTTATCATTATGCATTTTTTATTGTGCTAATTATGAAAGAAATATTGACCACGCATCGCGCGGGTATAACACTAGTGATGATTATGATGATGTTTATGAATTTTAAAAATGTTTTGGGATTTAATGATGATGTTTGAACTAATTAACTTGCCGAATTTTGTTGACGACGAGCCTGTACGTTACCACTCTCTACGGATGATGTTGGATTTGTATACTGAAAGTAAGAACGTTTTATGCTTGTATACAATGTTTCCTAAGTTCACTATTTTATCTCCTATCTGATTGTGTTCATGATTGCATATGTATGTCCTTTGTCTCTATATAAGTAGATTATATGGTGTGTTGTAGATCATAGAAGACCATATAATTGGAATAACCTTAAGAGATATAAACTTATCACAGCCGAGATGACTCTAGGACGAGTCGTTGGTTTAGGCTGCAGTATAGACGGAAGGAGTTTGTCTTGACTACTTGTCTATACTGGTACGTCATAACGTATTGATAGGATCACAGTGAGATGTATTCTTCTATCTGACATAAGTGAAGAATCAAGATCTCGGTGACTTAATAGAATCTTAATACTAATAAGATTTCAAATATATATGTTGATTCGTATATCACTTTGACTTACTATGGGTGAGAGTTATATAGTAACTTGAGTACTCTGTATCTTGGGTGATAGCGGTCAATATATGATATTTGATTATCTGTATTAGTACCCGTATCCGGTATAGGATAATGACATCCCCTTAAGGAGCTCAATAAGGTTTATTGCGTTAAACCCTGCAGGTTGATTAAGTTCAGACGCAATAATAAAGTTTGAGTGGTACTGCTTAAGGATTACGAAGAGATTAATTAATTTAAGCTGTCAGAGCTCTAATTAATTAATGGATGTCGGATATTTTAAATACGGGGATTTAATAAGTCTAAATACAAGCTCCGACTCATCATCGACAATAAAGGGGTAAGTCAATATTAGTTCTCTAGTGGAATTAACTATAATATTATAAATTAATTATGGTCTGGGCTGACCATGGAGAATTAATTTATTTGAGGCTCATCTTTATTCCTTGTATCTGATCCCTGGACTGGCCCAAAGACTCATGAGCCCAGGAAGCAGTAATTTTCGTCCACCACCTCCTTGTGCAGCCCTAGATTGTATTTTATTTTAAATATAAATACTGCTATCTGCTCTCAGTATCAAGCTGTACAACAAAAAATTAGGGTTTGAGAGAGCAATAAAAGAGAGGGGGCGGCACTAAGGGTGGCGGCTACTACTGCTTGGGAATTCTCATAGCTCGTTGTCCATCCAACGTTGAGAATTGGAGTCAGATTTTCGCAGGAAATCAAGTTCTGGCAGTTTCGGGAGAACGGCCATAACTTCCTCCACAGAACTAGGCGGCCACGGAAATCTCTCTCGAAGACGAAGAAGTCGTACTTCTGGGAAAAATACGATTTGAGGACGTTTGAGGCTTCAAACGAAGGCTTGAAGCTGACTGGTCTGTTCAGCTGCGAATTTGACGAATTCTTCCGAATTCTTCAGGTATTTCTGAACTCCAAAGTGCAACACTTAAATTCATAGGGGCATGTTAGGGATTAATCGTTGTATGATAAATTAATAATAATCCAAGAAACGGTCTTTAGGCAAATCGAGTATTAATTCAGTTTAATATTCCTTCAGATGAGACGAATTTGGGTCCTACCATAAGCGGGATTGTGTACACAGAGGTGATCGTGAGCTGTGTACCGGGTTGGCCGGTCAGAAATGACTGTGAGCCGACTGTCGGGACAGCCGGTTACGGTGCTTGAGAAAGAGGCCTACTTCTCAGTATCTTGATGATGATGAGTTGTAGAAGTGGTACTACATGTTGAGTATTTTTTACTGCAGTCTATCATTTATTGTTTATGATGCTTATAATTTATTAATTGCTTACACGGGTTCTTTTGAGTAAAACCTCTGTGTATAGCATAAGTGGCAAGTTATATATATATATAGCTCTAAGAGCGAGATTGTTTATTTTCAGCTTATGTCCACTGAGTATTTTATACTCAGCCCTGCATGTATTTCTAAATGTGCAGGATGAGCAAGGAGAGAGATTGGCTGGCCGCTGGAGGGTTTGTTGTTTCAGATGTCTTTTGGTACCGTATTCTATTCCCATACGGTAGTATGAACAGTTGAAGACTAGTTTTTTTTAACTTAATTAAGATTGTCACTCTCAGCTATATGTCTTCATACATATAGTCTGGTCACGTTTTGCTGTGCTACCCTGAACAATATGAATTCTTGTAAATATTTAGTTATACTCCCTTTGTTTTTATTGACAAGAATCCTGATACTTTTGGATTTATTAAGCCGACAATATTTCTATTAATGTTGATGATATTTCATTTGTTTTAGCATGATTTATTATTAGCTTCCGCTTGATGAGTTATCTAATTTGTGTGGATATGAAAACTTTGCAAGAGAATATATAACATAGTTTAGGTTTTCTTCTCTTTCATCTTTGAGAATGCAGACGATTTGGAGATTTTAGGTCTGCCGTCGCTAACCCTCTTTTGGCGTCGGCGACGGTCTCCCTCCTCTCCGGTGTGATTCTGCCAGAGACAAGACGACCGCCTCCGCCTTTCCGGTGCGACGCGGCTCATCTTCTCCTCCTCCAGCGAGGCGCTACTCCACCGGTGCAGCGCGAATCAGATTCGCTTCGAATCGACGCTGAGTTTCGGGAGCCCTGATGCAGACGTTGCCCTAGTCGTACGTATTTCTCCCGTCGCCTCTCGCTGATCGATGGCCACTTCTCTGTCAGCCGGATTTCGCGACAAGGGAGCCCTTAACCTCCCCTCCATTTCTGCGAATTTTGAAAAGCCACAAACCATAAATAAGCCCAACTCTCCAACTCGGTCTTCCCCTTCATCAGGCAACGACGCGGCGAATACTACAAACCCTAGCGTGGCTGGAAACGCTCGGATTTCTTATGCGAACGCCACTATGAAGCGACCTGTTAAGCGGTCGGATTTAGCAGCCCATGTGTATCACGATTTGCGTCCAACGAAGGAGGGAGATCAATTCTCCCTGAAAATTCCAAAGGCTTTATATCTTGAGGAGGTTAAAGCTTTTGAGCACGCGTTGACAGGACGCCTCCTGCTTGGGAAAGGTGATAAGCCACGTTCAACTATGGAGTTGAAGTCGGAGCTTCAACAACTTTGGGGTATAGCTTCTCCTTGGCAATTGATTCCGTTGGGAAAGAGCTATTATACACTCCGATTTACTATGGCGACTGATAAAGCTATAGCGAAGGAGAAGACGATCTGGGAACTCTCGAAGGGGAATCTTTGGCTCCGGGAGTGGACTTGCAATTTTGATCCGTTCAAGGAAAACTCTCCTTTAGCTAACGTGTGGGTCAGAATTCATTACCTTCCAATCGAGTACTGGAATCCACAAGTTATCTCTGGCATTGGACGTTTCTTGGGTCACCCCTTGAAGATCGATGGTGCGTCGGCAGGAAGAGATTTTGGACAGTTCACCCGTATTCTTGTTGAAATAGATATGTCTCTTCCTATCCCTAATACTATACTTATTGATATGGAGGAGTTCTCTTTTCATGTGGAATTTGTTTTCGAAATTCTTCCCCTTTATTATGGTCGTTGCAAGATTACGGGACATTCTCCCAATGGATGTCTCAAGAACAAATCGGTGGCGCCGGGGGAGGCGAAGGATACGAATACGGCGCTGCCGAAGCAACCGCAGCCGATTATCCAGAAATCCCAGCCACAGCCGATGCTTGAGTGGCAGCAGGTCGGTGGAAGGCAGCAGGTTGGGAAGGAGCCGGTAGTGGCTGAATCGGAGCAGGTTGGGTCCAAGATTACTGAACCGAAGAAGTTGTTGGGGAACTCTTTTGGATCCTTGGTGGCAGAAGATGTTGAGGAGGAAAACTTGGAGGTGGTAGATGAGGATATTAATGTGGAGTCTACAGAGGGACGCCTGGCTGCGAGTCCCATGAAGGGTTTTAAAGGGCGTAATGATGACTTCGACTGTGAGGCCAGCGGCTTACAGAAGAAAGAGTTAGCCCTTGAGAACACTATCAGAGCACAACGTCTGGAGCATGAGCTGGCAAAAGCGCCAAACTCTTTGGCGTCGGCGGCTGGGACGAACACAGAGACTGATTCTCCTATCCTTTCGGGAGTGAATGGAGGAGCTGTGGTAGAGCAGCAATCGGTATTTAGGGCAGAAGATTCAGCGACCTAGCGGGTTATTTCTCCGATTGATATTGAGAAGCAGTCCAATCCTACTCCGGATGAGATGGCGAGTCGTATAATTAGGTTAGAGGAGCAGGTTAATCAGGGGATGCAGTTGCTCTCGGAGCAGAAGCGCGGACGTGGTCGTCCAAAGGGCTCGGTAAAGGGATGAGAGCCTGTACATGCAATTTCGGAATGTTGTATTAAAAGTCGTCTCAGGAATGCGGAAGAAATGGGTTACAAGCCGAGGGATTTTGTGGTTGATCTCACCAATATGCCCAATATGATTGCAATGAATAATGTTGTCCATGGGCGTTGGTCGAATGACATGGATGATTATCCTTAGTTTCAGTATTAAGTTACTTAGTTTTTCCTTCTCTTTTCAAGTTTTGTGCCCTTAGTCTGCGTCTTTGTGCTTTCAAGGGATGTTTTTTCTTCCTTTTCTTTTTTAATAAATCTTAAATTAATTAATTAATTATCAAGTTTCCCTTGTTTTCCTTTATCATTTTTTTAGTCGTATCGATACCCGGTCTACGCTATCACTGGCTAGATGTCGGGCTGCGACACATCTATGCCTTGTCCAGATTTATAAACTTAGCTAGACGTAAAGTAAATTACGAAAACAAAAGATAAATAAGACATGGAAATAAAACAAAGTAAACTTACTTAATAAGGGAAAAATGGGCAGGATGCTACTCTGCCAGCATAAAGCATAAACTAAACGTCTTACCCAAACCGGGACTTAAACATAAACTAAACTAAATGCAGAAAATAAAAGATTATTTTTGGTACTTGCTCCTACTCCCTAGTTCGTGCGTTGTACCCCTTCAAAATGAAATGGAATAGGTATATATAGAGATCCAGGCATGGGCCAAAGGCCAACACACAGCTAGGGTTTTGGAGAGCTCAACTCCGGCTGGAGTGTTTTTCTTCTACATGAGATAGAGTCGACAAGTGCAAGGACTCTACCTTTGATAAAACTCCATCCTCCGATCCATGCATATCTTCAAGCTTTCGTTCATATATTCTCAGCGCATGGGAAAAGGAATATTCTCGCGCATCTTCTTCATGTACCGGATCTGCCACGTCAGTATCTAGCCTTGGACGCCTGGTCATGATGTATTGCTCCCCTGTTCACCATTCATGCCTTCATTCTGCCCTTCTACATGCCCTCGATGCCTTTCGTGGTGGATGCTGATTTCTGAGCGTAAGTCAGGCTACTTCTTGGTTAGCGGCAAATAGCCTTAGCTGCAACACTCTCTCCCAGAAGTAGCTCCAACTGCACAGAACACAATAGAACTCCTCATCTGAGCTGTACTACCTACTCGATCAAAATATGCCCAGCAGGTCATCAAAAGTGACTCTCGATCTTTGGATTGCATTCAGCCTATAGGCTTCGTTAGACTTGATCATTGAGGTGCCTTCCCTTTTCTCATCGGATTTGCTCCATATTGCCCATTATAGCATCCACGAGTCCTTGCCAAATAAGTGTCCTCCCAGATACAAAAACAAGCAAAAAACACACACAAAGACTTGATCTAGACCTAAACACAACAAGGTAAAAAAGAGCACAAAACTTGGGCTCGTCAGGGGGGTACCCGCAAATTGTCGGGGTCCCGAAATCAGAGATGATGGATCAGGGTACTGTACATTAGTAAAAGTCTAGGTGTGGGATTCGATTATGTCGGGTCTCCTGTACCTAGCACCCAGCAAACAACACCAAACCAAAAAATGCGTGCAAAGTTAAAGGGGTTCCGGCTTACCAGTATTTAGAATTTACAGTAACTTTTTTCTTAAAGAGTTACTATATCTTCTTGCAAACATGCATTTCACCAAGCAGAAAATTCTTTAAAGGAAGTTTTAAAGAAAAAATGTCATTAAATTCACTGAGTGCATTAGTAATCAACCCTAAGATTTAAAATCGTTTACATATTAAAGGAGCTGGACGCAGTGGAGGGCAGGAGATGGTGTTGGTCAGGAGTAGTACAAGAAGGTCAAGGTTATCCTTGACAAGTCCTTTCCTCTTAACTTCATGGAAACAAGACATTTAAGAACATTGTTATTTGTTTAAAAAAATTGAACAATTGAGTTGCTCTCGGACACTCAACTTTCTTTTCACAAATTATCCAAATTTGACCAGAGTCCTCATACTCCACATCAAATCGGGTTCTTTTGAACAATTGATATGAGTATCGGTTAATTAATTACGCTAATTAACCAAGTTTTTAGCAAAGTTAGAAAGGTTAATCATTTTCGCTAATTAGCCTAGTTAAGTTAAAGCACTCACAGTCCATGTGTCGGCCCCTAGATAAGGTTGGTTGTCACAATTTTAGCAAAAAAATTATTTATATAATCAAAAAGTATAATTGCCAAATAGAGTGGACATGTGGCTATCAAC
Source organism: Salvia miltiorrhiza (assembly GCF_028751815.1). Classification (NCBI taxonomy): domain Eukaryota; kingdom Viridiplantae; phylum Streptophyta; class Magnoliopsida; order Lamiales; family Lamiaceae; genus Salvia; species Salvia miltiorrhiza. The sequence goes on along the minus strand of NC_080388.1, from coordinate 20,683,874 downwards.
TTGGAGGACATACCATTGTTCTAAATACGAAGTAGATAAATTTAAGGGTGAGCAGAAGCTGAACCACAACGCAAAATCGAACTGAACCGGTGCGGTGCAGTTTCGATTCTGCTGGTGTGGTTTTCGATTCGATTCCAAAAATTGAAAACTGAAAATTTTCATTTCGATTTCGATTTTCAGTTTTTGGTGCGGTTTTAAACCGAACCGAACCGATAAATATTAATATTTTATTATATATTTATATTTTACAATATATATTAATTTTCTAATTTTAAACCTAACCCTAATACACTATACACGCGTCTAAACTCCAAATCCAATTCTCTCCCAAATATGCAGGGCTCGTTCCACCACGACATCTTGGAAGATCTTCTCGGAGATGGGATTTTCACGGTGGACGGTGAGAGATGGCGCCACCAGAGGAAGATGTCCAGTTGTGAATTCTCCACCAGAAACCTCCGAGAATTCAGCAGCGGCGTCTTCAAGACCAACACAGCTAAACTTGCCCATTTACTCTCCGCAGTTGTCGCATCAAATCAAACAGTTGAAATTTAGGCATGTAGTAACTTCACCTTTTCCGCCCCACTCACAAAAAAAACTAACCAATTCATTTTCTGCAGATTTGTTCGTGATTGTAATATGATTTTTTCGAAAAGAAAAAAAAAATGCATCGGTGCGGTATACCGAACCGAAACCGATGATTTTATCGGTTCGGTTTGGCCCCCCAATTGGTGCAGTGCGGTTTCAATTTTAACCATCGGTTTAATTTTTTGTTTTCATTTTTTGGTGGGGTTTTGCACCGAACCGAACCGATGCTCACCCCTAGATAAATTTGACTTCAAGAAAATAAAAATTAAAAGAAAAACATATTACTGATTTATTAGACTAAACCTAGTAAATCTCATACGCGAAACAACATTATTTTGTTCATATTAATAGTTGTGTGTCATTTCCAATTACTAATTGGACTTTTCGCCACGACAATCATTTCCAAATAGATGCAAACTCAATTAATTGAACTTAAATTAGGGATCTATACAGATTAAAATTCAATTCAGTATTGAATTCAAATTTAAATTTTTATGATTTGAATACAAGTACAAATACTTTTTTATTCAATTATTTATGAAATATGATTTCTGATACGATCCTTGCCAGACCGTTCAAAACGAATATGCTAGCAGAAGGCTTGATAACGAACTAACGAACGATAGATGATGGAAGATCCCAAAACCTCTGATTCTAACCCACTGAATGATATAGGCGATAGAATCCTTATACCCCAACGTGACGTTGAGGCAGCAACTCGGGGACGATGAATGACACCCGACGAGGGTTGGTTGACTCGCCGTTACGCCGATAGATGAATTCGACTTGGAATTTCAAGAAGAATTCGAAAAAGCTCTCAAGAGAGAATAAAACTCACAGTTTTTTATTAATAAAAGGTTCAATTTTCGGCCACACCCTAAAAGCCCTATATATAGGCAAAAACTAAACTTAGTCTAATAAGGAAACAAATTAAATAAAACCCTAATCAGCCAAACAAGGCCCTTATTCCCTAATTTTCGAAAATAACCCAATAAGCTAAACTATTGGGCTCTAAAATAACAATGCAGAAAATAAAATAAACAAGGCCTCCCAACTTCGGCCCAAAAGTAAATAAATCAAAAAAATCAATGCGCCAACTCCACCATCTTCAAATGGCGTCTTTTTCAACTCCTGCTTTTTCAACGACGAACCTTGGGCTGCATCAATTTCAAAATCATGATATTCAATTAGATATTCAAAAATATTCCATTATATATTTACACACATACAGATACACATATTTATTTTTATATTTAAAAAGATAAAGAAAAAAAATAGTGAAGTACTATTTTGATGAACTTGATAACAAACTTTTTTTTATTAACGCATTTGACCGTTCTTGATTATGTTATACAAACTTTTTAATTTGTGGCTTCTATTATGATTTGGAAGTCCAAAGAGTGGAATTATTTTTTCAGTATTTATTATTAAGTGTTTATTACGTAAGTATATGAGGCGATTTTCGTATCAGCCATTACAAAATACCGAAAATTAATAGATTCTTTCTTCTACATAAAAAACCGCAGTCTCTCTATCTCATTTCTTTACTTTTGCACTCTATCTCTCTCTAAAACCTAGTTCATTCGCTGCACCTCCACCACTCTGAATCCCTAATCCTCTCGTCGCACTGCTAAAAATTTTGCTCTGATACACCGTTACTGATATACTACCATCTACTCCAATCACTTTCTTATTTTTTATTTTAAAATCTCTCTCTCTCTCTCTCTCTCTCTCTCTCTCTCTCTCTCCGCTGCTATCTCTCCCCGATGAGTTCTTAGAGTTCCAGATCTTCGAGAATTATCAGATGAAAATCCATATCTAAATAGATTTGGAACGATATGGTATGAATTCATACAATCTGTTTCAAGATTTATTGTGTCACCCTGAGGACTGGAAGGGGCCAAATACGCCCATTAGCCTCATCCATATGGCCCGTACCAAGATCGGTTGGGGCAAGGATTGGTACAATAGGTGTGAATGAAACCATTAGCACAATTTGTGCCGGTCACCCCGAGATCTGTCCTGCATATGCGAGGAACGAGTGGTACGAAAAAATAAATTTGTTCCATCCATGCCAAGTGAGCATGATTTTGGTGAAGACAACAATATATAGCCTTCCCCAATTCTTCACCCTGCCCCCGCACGACACTTTTCTCCAAACTGATGAAAAAAATAATTTATGAATTTAGTTAGATTTTGTGTTAGTTGTTGAGATTTGGAACATTAATTAGCTCATGAGATTTGTAATTTATTGTTTGGAAAATGAATAAAATGTTGATTCGAACTTCGTTCATTAATTATACTTGAGTTTGTTGGAAGAAACTGCAAGTCTATAATGGTTTTATTGCACCATTTTTGTGTGACGAATGGTACGAAATGCCATATTTATACCATTTGTCCCAGGTGTTGGCATGACAGACTTTGTGACGAATGGTGTGAAATGGAATATTTGTACCATTTGTGTCAAAACCCGGGCGCCACAAACATTGGGATGAATGGTACGAATATACCATTTCGTACCATTTGTGTCAATTATTTGGCACGCCAGACATTGGGGCGAATGGTGTGAAATGGTATATTTGTACCATTCATCCCAACTACGCCATTTTTATCAAATGATTGATGCAAATAAGTTATTTCGAAGCATGTGTCCCAAGGATTGGTGCAACTGACCTTAGGAAGAATTGTGTGAAATGGCCTATTAGTGTCGATAGTATCGTGAAAGACATTGGCACCGGAGTCACACTCCCACCTTACTAAATTTTCATTTTTTTTTTGTAAAATGTATGATGAGAGAGAGAGAGAGAGAGAGAGAGAGAGAGAGAGAGGAGAATAGAAACCCCGTCTTCACATAAAGACATTCAGGGCACCTCACACCCGCCTAAGGAAATGGTTAAAAGTGACAAACATTAATTTTTTCAATTAGTGTATCCAATGATTGAGTTGACACTGGTTTTACCCATATTCATTGCTTATGTTGATAGCATCTTTTGCACTGAAGATTATTTAGTCATATACGTTGAGAAGAATATTTTCTCAACAATTGATAATCAGAAGATCTTGCAACGTTTTTAATATAGAGAAGGGTGTGCAGTCAAGAGAGATGTTTGAGAACTTCTTCTAGTGAGAGAAAATCTCAACCGCACTACTTGAGAGCTCTTTCATTGAATAATTGTATCATGAAGACAATTATTGTGGTATATGTGCATTGTAGCAAATCAATATTGTTTACCGAAGAAAGAGTGTCAACTCTGATCTCGATTTGTTTGTTGTACCAACATCTTTAACAGTATTTTCGACAAGCCTCAAATAACAATCGTAAGACGATATTGCTCGTTATAGTGTACACAGTCCACAACATTTGTATCTCGACTCTCTAACTTACAATAGTTCAAATGAACATTAGATGTTGCATTACAACTTATCGTATCAAACGAATTACTAGATATTTAGTCCTAAGTGCCTTTTCACGAAGATGTGCGAACCATAGCCATCTTCATCGATCAATTTATGGCTTCAACAGATTGTCGTACGCCTACGTTCTATGTTCAATGTTTCATATAGTTTGTTTATTAATTACTTAATCATTCATAATTAGATATAGAACAAGTAATACATTGTGGCTCAATGAGCAGAAGTAAGGAATAATTGTCGGTGAACATGGACAGATAAAAATGGACTTTTGTTAACGTTTCAAAGCAGAGAGGGATATAAACGAACCGAAATACACTTGAAAGAGAGGAATTCCAGAACTAGGAATGAGACTGCTACTTATAGAGAGTTTAAATGATTTGATGAGTGTTACTCATATTAACAAGATGAGTTTTTTTTCTGAAGACTACCTAAAAAAACGCTAAAGTTAAGCAAGTGAACGAGTTTTTTTTTCTGAAGACTTAAAACGATTCTATGGTGAATAACCTCTAGGATGTTTCTTAGGGAATATGCAAGTGAACAAAATACACTAAAAAGACTCATTAATATGTGAGAGCATATGTCAAATTTAGAGTTGGGTCGTTATGAGTTTACTAAAACTTATTCCAATAATTTTAAACGAGTCTTCCTTAATGGCGAAAACTTGTATATGTCCAAATATACGATACAACCATCACTCAATTAAACTAGTTACATCAATTTTGCAACCTCGTGTTATTCACTACCATATAAAAGTGACTGGTCAGTTGTTATTAGTATTACTACTACAAGTATGAATACATGTATATATACTTCAATTCTGTAGTGTGTGAGCCAACTATATTGCATATAAATTTCACTCGGTGGAAGATAAACGAACCCGTAAAACATGCTAGACGCGGCAAAAACATTCAGGAACATTATGAAGAGAAACTTTAACGAACCCTATACTATACACAATTTCACAATGTCATTTAAATGAATATCCGACTAGTAACAGGATCACATCTAAATCAAACCAGCTTTACATAAATAAAACCTTCACCGCAGATTCTTCATGTTCTCGTCATTTCTTTTCCATTTCTTCACAAGATTTATAAGCGATTTTGATATATCAATGGAAAGTTAAACACCGTCATGTGGTAATTTTCAAGAGGAATGCCACCATACATCCCAACAAAGCACCAGCAACAACCTGAGTTGGGAGAGGAGAAAACCATAAGTTTGGTTTTTTTTTTTTTTTTTTTTTTTCCCCTTTTACTATTAAGGATCAATAATAGTTCTCCATTTCCACTCCGCGGTTATTCGAACTCCCAACCTACTAGTTGAGGAAAGGCATCTTACCAACTCAGCTACACTTTGATTGACATCGATATCTTATTAGCCAAACCAATTTAATATATATATATATATATATATATATATACACACACACACATATATATTATATAAAATTAGTTATTATAAGAACTATATTTATTGTGGGAGTGTGAGAACACACTGGACGTACAAAATTAGTGTATTGGCAATGAAATTTACTGTACTAAAAAAATGAAATTTTTGCTCCATTCAGAATTCGAACCCTGATGTTGCATTCATCGATCAAGATGATGCATCCACCATATATCTTCACAATTGAAGGATTGAGAATGATTTTTCGTTTTCACTGTAAATAAGGATTCTTATTTGAACCTCTTCCCATATAATAACCAACCCCTATAAAAAGAAGTGTTCAAATGAGAACCTTTTTTTCGTGAGAAAGAAATAAAAGGTGCTATGCCCATCCGTAGGACATATTCTATTTCTACTAGCAGTCTACAGAATTGTTCTACATATCTAAGGGAAGAGTAAAGATTATATGTATAGAAATCCTCCATCCGATGGGAATAAAATACCGAAATGAATGAGGGCAGTTCAGGCAACCATACTAGAATTAGGAATGTACTTCAGCAAACCATACCTGCAGTGGAGTGTGGCCTAGCGAATCTCGAAGAGGTCTGACATTAGCAACAGGATGATCAGGAGGCAATTCACACACAATTTGATTCAATAACTGCAGCGTCAGTGCGGATAAATGTTTTCAAGTTTGGCAGAAAAAAACTGTAAAAATAAAATTATCTAATTTACGACAATCCAATGTGAAATGCCTGAAATGACCAATATAAGACCATCCTATCACCGTAAAACCAGATCTCACCTCAGCTTGCCGACCAGCATGAAGTCTGATGCCAGTAGCATCATACATCACCTGTAGTATATCAATATTGTTAGCCAGGAAAACAATTAGGAAAAAGGTTACAAAGCCTAATAATATTTACGAATTATCCCCTGCTTAACTAAATTACAATGGTTTCTTTAGTGACATTGAACTTAATAACATATTCCCTTCATCAAAGAAGAAGATAAGAAAATCAAATATATACCAGAAAATTACCATATCTGATGGGATCAAACATAGCTTAGAACTCGATAAACAAGCATGCAATGCTAAAAGGATGGAGAAAACCTGGTTTAGAAAGTACATACAACACATGCCAAGACAACTGCAATGGAAAATGATGCCCCCCCAACTCCTTCTTGCAAGCCAATTGCAGTTGCTAGAGCAGTGACAGTCGCTGAATGTGATGATGGCATTCCACCTGAGCTAACCATCTTTCTAGAATCCCATTTTTTAACCTTCAACCTGCATATCTAAATGGGCCATATTGAAAAATCAAACAAGAAATAGAATGATGACAGAAACTATAAGTTTCCATCTAATACAAGTTGGCAGGTAGTTAATTGTCACTAAAATGACAATGAATTGCAGCTCCACATCCCCTCCAACCAATAGGTTGGGGGTTCGAGGGGAAATGAGGAACCATTATTGATCCTCCTTAATTTAAGACAAAAAAATGAATTGCCAACACTACTATGTATTTTCACAGAGAAACGATAAAACACATATAAATCATAAGTTAGAAGACAAATAGCTATGAGAAAATGCTTTTTTCTTATATGGTCTTCAAAAATGAATCCTTCATAAGATAGCTAACTTTGTTCGCAACTCACTCCAATAAATCAATGCCTTAATAGCATTTTTAGCAAACATGAAGTCTAAGAGAAAGGTGAAGATCACGCAAATTTGTTTTCCCTCTCAAACCCCCCAAAAGCAGTGAAATATAGACGTCGTAAATGTTTTCAGCTGTTGCAATCTATATCCATCATGTTCGAGCCCATCCAGGGGAGAATTCAGGGGGCTAGAGGTGACTGAAGACCCCCCATCCCCCCTTCATTAATGAGAGAGAGAGAGAGAGAACATAACACATTGTTTTAATAATCAAAGTTAATAGGAAAGTAATTTCTTACTTTTCAATACAAACATTGTTTTATAAAAGAATCTGTCCTCATTTTATGCGTTCGTAGCACCTACGTTAATTGCTTAACATTTTGCAATGTTTTGTTATATTAGTTTGTTAAATTGTGTTATTTTTACCCCTTTTCCTCTCTTAGTTAATTTTCAATGCAAAGTTTGAGTCAATCCTCTAGTTGGAAACTTGGAATAAGATTATAACTATATTAATAATGAAAATTAGTTTATTTTTGTGGAAGATTGAACAATTTTTAAGAAAAACATGTAGAGAAGGCTTTTTATGTGCTTTTAATGTACCTGTTGTTGAATCAATAGAAAGAGATCACCTATTTATTATAGCAAGTGACTAAACACTAATATAAAGCCTATTAGGATTCTACCTGAGCCAAAACGGACTACCCAAAAAATTTGGCCTGAGGGCTACCGTCCCCAACCCCATGCAAATACTTTAAGGCTCAATACTTCAACAAGTTCAGCCCCTATCGACAATTCCTGAATTCGCCACTGAGCCCATCTATTCAAAACTTTACATATATGTTTCAGATATCAATTTATCATCTCTAGAGAAAGAACAAGATTTCACATTGAATACGTTATATACTAGAAAAGCCATCCTTATGTATTACAGGAACCAAAATACTAAAATGTGACCGTTGGGCCCCCTTAAGTACGAAACCTAGCAGTCTGGATTCTCCAACGGAAAGAGAAAACAAAGGATGGAATATGAATATATTGCTACTAGCCAAGCAGCTAAGAAAACCGACAGCAATCAGTAAGTTTTCTTGGTAATATACAATTAAACACACACATATTAATTAAATTTTCAACATTGCATCTCCTTATTACAATCGATACAATATCTGCAAATTTAGGACGCAATGCTTCAAATAGCAAACAATAGAACGTATAGCATGGGTAATCTCTTCTTCAGTGGGTACTTTGAAGAACCATACGGAAAATAAGAGATTCACACCACACTATCAACACAGCCTCTTCGTATAAACAAATCGCAACAATGTTAAGAAAGACAAGAAACAAAAAAGTACCAAGTAGTGAAAGGTTTGAGGAACTGAGCAATTGCACACGCGAGAAGGGCGGAAACGAGCGACAGGTTTGCAGGTGCAAGCGCGGAACGGAGAGTCGCCGCAGCATCAGCATCAGCGCCGGCCATCACCTCGCCGCCGGATCGAATTCGTGCGATTGAGGGAAATGACAGTGATTTGAGCTCTGAGGTTCCGAATCGACGGGCGGTGGGGATTTGGAATTTTGATTGGGGAAGATTTGAGGAGGGAGAGTCACGCGCAACCAATTTGGATGAAGAATTAATTGTTGTTTTCTTTTTGAGAATTTAGGAATTAATTAAATTTAAATTGGCACGACGACTAGTACACAGATTTTTATTTTTTTTTGGTTGAGAGATTGACCTATCAACCTATTTGATAGTAATATATATTTCCTCCATCCACAAAAATATTATCCTAAGAGCATCAGCAATGGAGGCTCGTTTGTGAGTTCGAGCCCCCCCCCCCCCCCCCCCCCCCCCCCGCGCTCCGAGCTCAACGTGTAGATTGATTGGGCGCGTGAAAGACACCGCCCAATCAGTAGATTGATTGGGCGCGTTTAATTAAAAAAAAATCAGATTTTTAACGTTGGAATTGTATCGTTGGAGGAGGCAGTCATTGCTCAAATGTTGTTTTCAATTTATTTTTTTAATTATTTCAATTTTCCTCAATATATATCCCCATTCACTTCTTCATTCATATCTCCCATTCACTTCTCTCTAATCCTTTTCTCCAAAAAAAAATGTTATCATCCAACAATTCTTCAAATCATTCTTCCACCAATTCTTCATATGACGAAGAAGTTCCAAACCCACAACTTCCTCATCTTCCCGATCCTATGCAAAATCCCGAAATGTTTTTTATGAGTCTTGCTGCAAATTTCATGCAAGTGGCGAGTTCATATCGATTCGATCATCCTCCTCTACCGAAAAAGAAGCGTAAAGTTATTCTTCGTGATCGTGAAGTTGGTGGCGAGCGCTTGCATCGGGATTATTTTGCTCCCGATGCAGTTTATGGGCCACAATTATTCCAATGTCGTTTTCGCATGAGCTGAGCGTTATTTCTACGCATTGTGAATGCGCTAGAAATCGATCCTCACTTCCAACAACGTCCCGATGCTTGTAGCTGTTTTGGCTTCTCATCGATCCAGAAGTGCACAGCCGATTCGGCAATTGGCGTACGGTATTGCTGCTGATTGTTGTGACGAATATCTCCGTATAGGAGAAACGACGACGTTGGCGTGCTTGAAGAAATTTTGTAAAACCGTTGTTCGTGTTTTTAGCGGCTTATATTTGAGAAAGCCAACCACTGCCGACGTTCAACGACACACTGCAATGCACGAGGCTAAACATGGGTTCCCGGGAATGTTGGGGAGCCTAGACTGCATGCACTGGGCTTGAAAGAATTGTCCAGTGGCTTGGCATGGCGCTTACACTCGAGGAGATCAGGGCGAGCCCACGATTATATTAGAGGTTGTTGCTTCACAAGATTTATAGATATGGCACGGCTTCTTCGGAGTCGTTCGCTCAAATAACGACATCAACATTCTCAACCAGTCCACGTTATTCAATGACGTCCTATCAGGCAATGAAGCAGCAGTGCACTTCGTTGCCAACAATTTCCACCACACCAGAGGCTACTACTTAACTCACGACATCTATCCGGATTGGCCAAGTATAGGGGTGGAAAGCTTCACATTTTCGAGCGACGAGAAGAAGCGGAGGTTCAAACTAATGCAAAAAGCTGCAAGAAAGGATGTGAAACGAGCTTTTGGCGTTCTTCAAGCTCGTTGGGGGTATAATCAAAGGCTCGTCTCGTCTATGGAAGCAGGAGCATATGTAGCATCATGTTTACGTGCATCATATTGCACAACATGATAATTGAGGATGAAGGAGAATTTGCAGCAGCTTGGGATGGCGATGCCGGTGAGGGATCAAGTAGCGTTCGTCAAACACAGTTCAATACCGGAGCACCACCGGAATTTGCCGCCTTTATGGCCCGAAGCGCAAACATGAAGGACAGTGGACTGCACGCTCGCCTCCGTGATGATTTAGTCGAGCATATATGGGCACGCTTTGGTCCCGTTGAGCCATAGTTCGTAGATTTAATTTTATCTAAATTAATGTAATTTTTCCTTATTTTCATTTTTTTTATTTAATGTAATATTTGATTTTTTATTTAATGAATTTTAAGTTGTTAAATTTAATGTTAATTTTAATTAAAAACAATAATATAAAATTAAATAGAAAATGAAAATAGAAATTAAAGAGCCAAGGGGTGGGCTCTTCCATTGTGGAGAGTGTGCTCTTAAATGGTGGGGACCACATTTAAGAGCCCACATTGGCTCTCCATTGTGGATGCTCAAATGGAGAGAGACAGGAGTTTAAAAAAAAATTGTTATTTATTTGGCTAGTTGAGAAAGGACCCACAAATAAAGAAAAATGAAAAAAATTAATTAAGTTAGTAAGTGAAAAATGAGGCCACATGTTAGTGAGTAGAGAAAGAGATCCATAAATTTACTAAAAATAGATTACGATAACTTTTTGTGAACGGATCAAAATGGCAAATTAGGATAACATTTCGTGGACGGAGGGAGTACGTTGTCCGAGACTTCATTCTCTGTATAGATATGCGTCACCTGTCCCAAGTCTACTTATAAATTTATTTAAACTAGTGTATCACCCGCGCTATGCGCGGTGATTGCAATTTTATATTCACGTAAATTATAATTTTAAATTCTCGTAAATTGTGCATATGCTTAATAATTATTACTCATCTCGTCTCAATTCTATATACCATTTTTTTTTGGATAATTCAATTCAATATGTCACTTTTTAAAATGGAAAATCAATATATAATAAACACCCTCACTCAACTCAATATTTACATTAAATGTCATTGTGGCCCACAAATAATTATCTATCTTTTCACTTAAAATTCGTGCCCAAGTTCCGTGGCCTATTGAATTGGGACGAAGTGAATATTATAAACTAATAAAATTAAAATTTGATACCAAATTTATTGTTTGCACTACAAGAAACTGGGCGATTAGCGACGGAATTTTCCATCGCTATTTTTAATCACCGACGGACGGCCGACGGAGGCTGTCTGTCGTCGTAAAACCGGTCGCTAAACCGAATACCGACGGAATTTTGGTCCATCGCTAAGTTACCGACGGAAATAACGACGGCGCGACCGTCGGCGGAAAAACGACGACGAAGGCGTCGTCAGTCAATAGCGACGAAAACAGCGACGGAATTTTCCGTCGCTATTTAGCGACGGACTGAAATTTCGTCGCTGTTCGGCTGATCCACTTTAGCGACGGACGACGATTCCGTCGCTATTTGTCCGCTCTATATTTAGCGACGGACTTAAATTCCGTCGCTAATTTTTAAAAAAATAAAAATAAAATTATTTGCTCTACCCAGTTATCGACGTCCTGTTATATACTTTTATTCTACTATATTATCAATACACCAATCACCAAAAACACAAAATCAATCAAATATTAAAATTCTAAAATATCATTCACATATAGTCATAACATAACAAAATATTCAAGTGTTAAGAAACATAATAGAAATAGTCAAGTATTCAAAGTACTAGCGAAGCCAATAGATCCAGGTGGAAGCCTAGCCAATATCTGGTCGAGCATACGCTGCTGAGCGTCCTCGAACATACGCTGCTGAGCCTCAAATCGAGCATCGGTCTGCTCTTCTTTCTGCCTCATCTCCTCCTTCTGACGTGCTATCTCCGCTAAGGCATCCTGCAACTGCTGCTCCAAGTCTACAAGTCGCTGTGGATCGACAGTATGGCCATGGAACTGAGATGTACCACTCGACTGCTCACTGCTCCTATAGCTGGCTGCAAGTCCACCAACTCCAAACATTCTCTTCTTCTTGTCGAGTCCACCAACAGCCTCCACATACACCTTGTTCATATCGATCTCTGGGAGATCAGAATCATCATCAGAATCAGCAACTAATTCCTGCATCTTTTCCTACAATAATATATATATCACGAGCTATATTTAAGAATTAGAGCAATAAAAATAATACTTAAATACGTTTATAATACTTTACTACGTACTCCAATCTGTCTAGACTTCTCGTCTGTATAAGTACCATCCTACACTTTTTTGCTATCTCTGATTTGGCTTTGAATTCATCAGAGTCCCAGTACCTAAGCCAATTAGGCCAGTGATCCTCGTGAATAAAAGAAGGCCTCTTGTTCTTCTTTTTCTTGATGTCGAATAACCAGAGGTAGAAGACCTGCTTTACCCTACAATAGATTGGCTAGCAACATATAGGTCATATTACATATTGGAGTCCTAAAATTATTCAACTTTTGATCGTTTCAAAAGTAAGGAAGGAAATCAGAAGGCCTTGACACCGATAAAATTATAAATCACATCATCAGCGTGCAAAATATATCTTAATATTATACAGCATGTACCTTTGGTCCTTTAACAGCCATCTAATCACCTTCCTTCATTTCTCTAAAATGATGAGACATTCTTGTGGATACATCTGTAATTGCAAAATGCCATAAAGCAAACCAAATGAGACCCAAGAAAAGTGAAAGTATGATACTGTATAATTTTAATTGTAAAGTGATTTTAATAATTATTGATTTAAACAAATGATTAATCAATTCAACAAAAAAGGATCCATGTATTATTATTTTAAAATATTTGCAGACACTCCTTTGTAACGTGACAATTTTATAATTTTCTTCTTGACATAAATTATACTAATATGTAATATTATCTTCTTAAATGAAGCTACGTACTATGAAAATTGAAATGTCATAAATAAGAAAACAACAAAGAAAAAAAATTAAGCATGTCAGTTGTCTCAAGTTCGAAAAATTAATTAAAAACTAAAAATGAGCATAATTAATATATGCAAATTTTAAATGGTCATAACTTGCTCGTTAAGTTGATTTATACTTCCCACGTATCCAATTAAAGGTTATTCACGATCTTTTGTTTAAGATACACAGGTAAATATTGCATATTTTATCCCGAAGAAAATTATACAAATATATATATATATATACAAATTATTATTATTATTATTATAAAGGATGTTCACATAAATAATTTGTAATTTCCTTCATAAAATAAATTGCAATTTGATGTCTTTTGATATTGTTAGGTCCGGAGGGTCTCGAATAGGTGTATGGGGGGGGGGGGAATACACCTATAGGCTATTTTTGAAAAAGAAACTTAGAGACATGTACAAACTGACTCAACCTTTAGTTATAAGAGTTTTATCAAAACAAGGTTGACGATTGATACTGAATACTCTTCAGTAAAGAGTTATCAGTTAAAGTCAAAGACTTTAACTGATACACGTAAGGCTTCAGTCGAGTTTGTTAAACAGAGAGATGTTATGAATCTTACTGACTATCTGAAGATAGATCAGTTAGACTAATAACACACGCAGCGGAAAACTTTTGTTTCGAAATAGCCTGTGAGATTAATCAAGTTGTTAGCAGTTAAGTTTCTCTTTGCAATTAATCAGTTTTCAGTTTAAGAAAGTAAGAGCACAGGTAAGAAGGTAAATACTGAAAGCTGTAAATAACACAAAATTTTTTACGTGGTTCGGAAAACACTTCCTACATCCACGGTCAGTTGATCAGACCGACAACTTCACTAGGCATGTGCTTACGGGTGCACAGCAAACCTATGCGTGTGCTTACGGGTGCACAACAAACCGAAACAACTGAAGAGCCTATCTTCAGTACCAACACACTGGGTTGGATTTCTCACTCGTAGCGCACACTGGGCACTAAGATCTCACGGAGATAGAACACTGGTCTGAACTCATTTTCGACACAAACTCTCAGTTCAGACATTGAAAGGAGGTTTGAACACTTGCCAACTAAACCACAAAGAACAAGTTCTCTGCAGTCAGTTTTACTTAGGCTTTGGATATACAATATTTGCCTAAGTTCTAAGAGAATATATGTAATCAGCAGTGACTGATTTTTGGCTTTGTGATTCTCTTCTTCGATTCAAACTTTGGGGAGGTTTGGTTTTGCTGAGTAACGAATTCGACAGCGTTTCAGCTTATGTTGTTGAATCGGTGAAGATTGAAGTGATCCTCGAGCGCAATTTATAGGAGACCTCTTGAATAGATCCGTTGGCGGAGATGGTCTTCAAGAATTCTTCCGTTAGAGAGTTATGTAAACTTGGCCTGAGGTTTCAATCATCGAGGTTCCTTGTTTGGTGAGAACGACTACGTTGAGGAGTAGGAGATAGGACATTTCTGAAAAGGTAATCACCAAAAGGAATGGCCTCTACAGAGAAAGGACGATCCTCAGATCTCTGCATTTAATGCGGTTGTACTTCTGGAGTGCGTGGCTTCCTTTGAACTTTAGAGGTTCAGTCAGAGGAAGAATGTTTAACTGATACTTGATTTTAGTATCAGTCCACTGAGTCCACGTGGCGCGCATTAAGTAATCAGTCAAAACTGATTCTACGACTAATAAATCAAATATCAGTATTTGACTTTGTCTTAATCGTTACATCAGTCGGCATCTCCAGTCTTCAGTCTTCAGAACAACAACAAAACTAGAAAAAGAACTCTTACACTTGAGTTCGAACAGTTCTAGTCTATTACAAGTGAAATCTATTGATTTTGGTATCATCAAAACTAGGATTAGGATATTTCATTAAGTTCCCAACAATTTTCCCCTTTTTGATAATTCCAAAACCACACAATAGTTCTAATCAAGAAAAAGACTGAACTCAAAGCACAAGCTATCAAGCAGGGTGAATACTATTCCCCCTTAACAATAGTACCTAAAACTTGCACATTGAAGGAAGAACACATCAGTTTAAAGAAACAAGAGCGAAGACATAACTGAAAAACAGTAATCAGAGCCTGGACAAAAAGGTATTGTCTTCAGGTTGAGATCAAAAAGAAGTTCTTTTCATTAAAAAGATAACTGATGAGGGATCAGTTGAGGTACAGAGCAAAACATACAAAGGAGTAAGAACAAGAAAGAAAAACACATGGAAACCCATGGACTCCAACAGTCTGCATGTCTGCGCCTTGAACTTCTTTGATCTTCATCTTCATCTTCATGTTCCTAAGCTTGTTTTTTTCACACTTATTTTCCATTGACTTGAGGTCTTACTGGTTCGTCATCCTTGAACTTCTGGTGATCCTTTTGCTTTACCATCTTCAGTCTTTCGAGAAGATGCAGAGAACCAACTTTGAGAAGGTTTTTCTCTGACTTCTACTTTCTCCCTTTTTGGCAACATAAAAAAGATAGCTGATGATTGAAGCTATGATCAGAAGGTACCCAACTCCTAGTCTCAGAAGCTCGTGAGAGGATTTGAGAAGAGGGTGAGTCCAGAGATGCAGAAGAGGAAGACGCCAGTGGGGAGGGAGATGAGGAGGGAGACAGAGAAGAGAAGGAGGCTGGGAGATGGAGAAGAGAAGGTTGAAGGAAAGGAGAGTATGCATAGCGTTTCGAAGATATTCATGTAACGCGGCTATGTATACGGACCTACGAGGGATAAGGAGAGAATAAGAGGTGGGGAAGAGGAGTGCTTGAGGTGAGGAGAGAGATGATGGAAATACATGGCGAGCCTTTGGTGAAAGAGAAGTTGGGCAAAAGAGCGCTTCGTCATGCAAACGGGGAAGAGATGTGAGAAGGAAAAATCAAATCAATGATAGCCGTGAGGACTAACACTGTCGATGACCCAACACTAGGTCTATCATGAGACGACCATGTGCGGTGGGTTGCGCCGGCTGACAATGAGCTACTGCTCATTGTTGTTGCACACCATGGAAGCTCACAAAAGATGTGAGAGCAGCCTGAAAGCCAGGTGCAATCCTCTTTTAAGAGAGGTACTTCAAATCTTATCTTCCAGAAGCGAAGAGGCTTCTTGGCGCCGGACATTAGGATGGAAGACACTCTTGTCGCTGGATATAAGTGAGGGTAGAAACAAGCTTGACGTCGGAGAAACATTGAGATCCAGTGGAAGGGTCCTGTGAAGACCAAGTGTGTGAGCGTCATTCTCCCACTCCATGACTTTGTTGTCATTGATCTCTCCATTGTCAGAACGAAAGTGTTCTGCAACTTTTGAAAATAAAATATTCTCACAAAGGAGGCTGTTGAGAGATGTTAGTTGTTGAAGAAAATAATTTAGGGTAACGAGGCATATAAAGACTATATTCCCAAGAGAGAAGATGAAAAGTTTTTTGAAAATGGTGCCTAAAATCTTTTAGAAGAAAATTTTCACGTCCGCCGTCACTGCAGAGGACGGAAACTTCAAAAAGTGATAAAAATCATTGCAATTTGTCAAATCAGTAAGATTTTCAAGATTTTCATTTCAGAGGCAAAAGAGTTGGACAGACGCTAAGTAAAGGATCAGGACAAGTTAAAATAATTTTTAAATCCTCTTAAAAGTACTTGTCCTTCACGGATATTTCATTTTCCAACAATCAGTTAAAGTCTTTGAAAAATACTAATCAGTTAGAGAAAGATTTTTGAAGACTATCAAGAACTCATAACTAAATTAACTGATGTACACAGGGTAAGTTGAAGATACTTACTAATCGACTGATCATTGTAGTCAGTCGATACCACTGTTTCTGTTTGACTTATAAGAATAAGTTTCCCCTCAGATGTAGACTCATCTTCTTTGATTTCCACGTCATCAGTTGACTGAGCAACAGTCAACGTGACTAGTTGAGATCTTTAAGATCAACATCATTCTTCAGGATTGATGAGGCCGATCCTTCCATAATGATCGTTGAACCTATCTTCAGGAAGAGCTTTGGTCAGCAAGTCTGCTCTCTGAACTGTGGTCGGAATCCATTCAACAGAGACATTTTTCTTTACCACATGATCACGAATGAAGTGATGTCAGATTACGATATGCTTGACTCTTGTGTGATGAAATAGATTCTGTGATAGTGCAATAGCATTGGAGCTGTCGCAATAAATTGGGACTTCCTTTTCTTCGATCCCATAGTCCTTCAGTTATTGGACTAGCCATAGGAGTTGTGAACAACAACTTCCCGCAGCAACGTGTTCAGCTTCAGTTGTAGAAGTGGTGACTAAAGTCTGCTTCTTTGAAAACCAAGAGATAAGCTTGTTGCCTGGGAATTGACAAGTTCCCGAAGTTGATTTGCGATAAATTTTCCATCCTGCAAAATTTGAGTCTGAGTATCCGGTGAGCTTGAAGTCATCGTCAGCTGGATACCACAATCCTAAGTTGGGTGTGCCTTTGAGATATCGCAAAATTCGTTTTGCTGCATCCATATGAGCTTCCTTTAGATCTGACTGATATCTTGCATAAACCCCGATTGCATACGCGATATCTGGTCTGCTAGCAGTCAAATAGAGTAATGATCCAATGATTTCTCTGTATTTGGTTGACGATACAAATTTTCCTTCCGTTCCTGGATCCACCTTCCAGTTTGTGTTCATTGGAATCTTAACTGATTTCATGTGCTGAATACTGAACTTGGTGATCAGTTCTTTGGCGTACTTTGACTGATTGATCAGTATTCTTTCATTGGTCTGCTTGACTTGTAATCCAAGAAAGAAATTCATTTCTCCCATCATTGACATCTGAAATTTCTTAGTCATACTGTCAGCAAACTTCTTGCACATGCGTTTGGATTTGAATCCGAAGATTATGTCATCAACATAAATTTGAACAAGTAGGATATCTTCTCCTTCTTTTAGAGTGAACAAGGTTCTGTCAACTGATCCTTTCTTGAATCCTTGTTCAACTAGATACTCAGAGAGAGTATCATACCATGCTCTTGGAGCTTGCTTACTTCAATCCATAGAGCGCTTTCTTCAGCTTGTACACTTTTTCTGGTCCAGCAACCTCAAAACTCAGAGGTTGTTCCACATAGACTTCATCGGTGAGCACTCCATTGAGAAATGTGCACTTCACATCCATTTGGTGTACTTTGAATCCTTTGTGAGCAGTAAAGGCTAAGAAAAGCCTGACTGCTTCCAGTCTTGCAACAGGTGCAAAGGTTTCAGCGTAGTCGATTCCTTCTTCTTGAATGTACCCTTTGGCCACTACCTTGCTTTGTTTCTCACCACTTTACCTTCGTCGTCTTTCTTATTTTTGAAAATCCATTTCAATCCAATCACTTTTGCATCATCTGGGCGGTCCACTAGCTTCCAAACTGAATTCCGGTTGAATTCATTGAGTTTTTCTTGCATTGAGATGACCCATTGAGTAGACTTCAGAGCTTCTTCAATGTCCTTGGGATTTGTAGATGATAAGAAACAACTGAAATTTTTATCTTCATTGATGCAGTTTTGGTTTATGTTGTAGACGAGGTTGCACATTGATCTTCGAGTCTTCACACCGTCTGATGGTTCTCTGATGATGTTATCCTTTGAGTGGAGTTCAAACCATCTTTGATACTTCTTGATTTCTTCTGGCGAGGGTGGAGGTTCCTCAGTCAAGATGGTTCTGAGTCCTTCATATATTTCTCGAGCAGGGGAGTGTTGAACGGGTGTTGCAGCAGCAGGTTCAACTTGTTCTTTAGCTGTCGGAGTTTCTCCTTGACTGATGCTATCTGTAGTAACTCCAGTTGGACCTTCAGACCTTTGTCTGATCTTCTGATACTGAAGCTTTTCAGTATCCTCTTCTTTTTCTGGTCCCCACACCAACACTGTAGTAGGTTCGGTGCTTTTCATTTCAGTCCTGAAAACTTCAATGTTTTCAGCATTTCTTTCAGTTTTCTAAATCCTGAAATCATCAGTAGACTCGTCAAAAATAACATGTGGTGTTTCTTCCACATAAAGGGTTTGAGAGTTAAACACTCGATAGGCTTTGCTGGATCGTTCAGTTCCAGAGTATCCAAGGTAGATTCCTGGATCAGCCTTGCTATCAAATGTGTTTAACTTTCTTTTGTCATTGTTGTGAATGAAACATCGAGAACCGAAAGCATGAAAGTATGAGATTGAAGGCTTCCTGTTCTTCCATAGCTCGTATGGAGTCTTTTCATGTCTTTGAGTGAGGAAGGAGCGATATTGTATGTAGGAAGCGTTGTTGATTGCTTCAGCCCAAAACTTTAATGGGAGTTTTGATTCGACTAACATTGTCCTAGCTGTTTCCTTCAAAGACCTGTTTCTTCTCTCTGCTACTCCATTTTGCTGTGGAGTTCTTGCTGCAGAGGCTTGATGACTGATTTCTCGTTCTTCGCAGTAGCTACGAATGATTGCATTGAGGAATTCAGTCCCTCTATCTGATCTGATGCTGATGATGTTGACTTCCTTTTCAACACTTAGTCTTCTCAGCAGCTTTGGCAATTCCAGTAGTGTCTTCCTTTTGTTGTAGAGAAATATGACCCAAGTATATCGAGAATAGTCATCCACGACAACTAAAGTATATTTCCTACCGTTGTAACTTCTGGGAGAGATTGGACCAAACAGATCCATGTGAAGTAGTTGGAGAATCCTTTCAGAGGAGTGTCCTATTTTTGACTTGAATGACGTCCTAGTTTGCTTTTCTCTTTGACATGCTTCACATTCTTGCTGCTTCTGGAATAGAATTCTACCAGTTGATGTTTAGCAAGTTTGTTGATCGTTCTGAAGTTGGGGTGGTTGAGTCTTCTGTGCCATAACCAGTTGAGCTCTGAGCTGCTTTTGCTGATGAGACAAGTTTCAGGCGGGCTATCTTCCCATGATACAACGTAGAGGCTTCCTTGTCTGATACCTGTCAGCACCACCTTTTTCTGACTGTTTCTTACAGTGAATTCATCTTTCTTGATTTCGCTACGAATCCGCTGTCACAAAATTGACTCACAGACAACAAATTATGTTTTAGTCCAAAAACATAGCTAACATTACTGATACTGGCGCTACCCATGTCGAGTACACCATAGCGTTTTGTTTTGCCAATTGAGTTGTCTCCGAATGCAACTTTTGATCCAACTTTCTCAACATATTGAGTGAGATATTCCTTGTAGCCCGTTATGTACTTCGAGCAGCCGCTATCTAGGTACCATATTTTGATCGAAGCTTTAACTTCTTCCTTTTTTTTGTATTTCCTATTTTTGCCTTGCAAGGAAGAGTTAATTTAGGTACCCAATCAATGTTTGGGTCTTTCATTGTTAGCTCGTGTTCTTTTTGGAACCCATATCTGCTTCAGAACTGGTCTTGGTGTTGATCTTTTACGTTTGGCTGGTTGTCTGACTGAAGTGGCTGGTACTTCAGTTGGCACATGAGCTTTCTTCTGTTGAGCTTTCTTCTTAGGAGCCTCTTTTTGTAGGAGTTTCATCTGGTGAAGTATTGAGGTCTCCTTTGCTCCATTGAGTATCTCCTTTTAGACACAGGAGTTGTCCTTGACTGATGGAGTCTTGACTGATGTTGTGGAACATGAGATTTATGATGTCCAGTTGCATATTGTTGTGAATGAACTTTAGCTCGTCTGGACTTGTCACTGTTTTGTCTCTATGGTTCTTGCTCTCGTCGGAACTGAACTGGTTTCAGTTTCTGACTGTTCCTGTTGTTCTTTCCCCTGGATTGGTGAGGAAGACTCTGTTTCCTTGCTCTGTTGACATGTTGTCATTTCATTCCTGATGTTCCTTCCCCATATTTTGACTGAAATCTACTCTCCAGTCTTCTTAGTAGGATGAACTGGTTGGGGGCCTCCTTGGCTCGTCTTTAGCTTTGAGAAGGAGGAACATTTCTTTTTGCCATCAGTTTTCTCTTCTGAATTTCCTCCATATCATAATCCCTAGACTCTTCAGAAGTGTTGTCTTCATATGTGTCAATCACTTCCTGGATCATGATGTTTTTTCCTTTATCGGCAGGAACCACCTTTCCTCCGATGCTTTCCACAAGAGGTTTTGAAGGAAAGTTGGTTATCATAGGAGATTTCATCATACAGTCCTTGACTGTTTCCTCCAATTTGTGATTGAGCCTCTTGATTTCATGAGATGCTCTATCACATTCTGATGTAGAAATTCTGAGCTTTTCTTCCAGTCGACTGTTCCCCATGATCGGTCCATCAAGACAGGTTTCATCTGGAAAGTAGATGACTGTTTGATTATTGATTCGCTCTTCATTGATCTCTTTTTCCATTTTTTGATTCTGCTTCAGAAGATCTTCGAACATTTTCCTTAACTGATAGTGATCAGTCATGAGCTGATCATACTCTTCAGTTTCGTTGATAGTGAGTAGTCTCCTGTAAACAACAAGGAGTTATCAGTATAAAGAGTTTTTGAATAAGAGTTTACCTCTGGCCCATTCATTTCGTTGTCGTAGCTGTTGTCGGCCACGCTTTCAGTGTCGTTGGCCATGAGGGCTTGACTCTTATCATTTGAGCTGGTGGAGTTGAAGGCAGATGATTCTGATGCATATTCGGAAGATCCTGCATCGTCAACAACCATCGCTTTTCTTTTCGCATATTTGTGATCTCTCCTAGCTTTCATCTTTTTGCGCTCAGACTACGATAATTTAGGGCATTCAGATCGATAGTGCCCTTTCTTCTTGCATTCCACATCTTTTAGATCAATAGCGGTTGATTTCTTTTCTCCGCTTCTATCAGTGGAATATCTGGACTTGCTTTCTCTCTCTTTTCCTTTGTAGTGCTGTTTGTGGAACTTCCTGTACTTGTGGAATTTGGATTCCATCTTGTTGAATCTTTCAGTCAATAGAGCATATTGACTGAAGAAGTCTTCTGGTTTGAGTTCCGTTGGTTCCTTTGACTGCTTCTTTCTTTCCTTTGCTGAAACTTTCAGCGCCGCTCCTTTTGAAGCTGATGGAGCATCTTCGTCTGATCCTCCAGCTTTCTTTGTTTCAAGATTTCTCTGGATGTCGAACTCATTTGCCACGAGATCCGAGAAAAGCTTGTTTGTTGGGAGCTGATTGAATCCTGGCTTGTTTTGATGAGCAATTGCATAGATCTGCCAATCTCCTCGCGGAAGTGCTCGTAGAATCTTTAGATTGATCTCTCGTTGAGTGTATTTGTCCTTCGAAATGGATTGAACTTCGTTCAGGATCTGATTGAATCTGAGTTCCATCTCGTCGACTGATTCAATTTTTAGCATAAGGAAGGAGTCGAATTTTTGACAAGCTATTGATAGCTTGTTCTCCTTTATCTCCTCTGATCCATTGCACATTCCTTCTAGAATGTCCCACATCTCCTTTACAGTCTTGCACTTGATGATCTTAGTGACATGCTTATCTGGAACTGTGTCGAAGATGATGCTTTTGGCGAGGTTGTCGAGCTCATCTTGCTTTCTTTCTTCTATGGTGAAGTCAGCCTTTGATTTGTTCTGGACTTCATCAAAAGGATCTCTGGTTGGGTCCAGAGGAACCCTTTTCATCACTTTCGTGATGATGATGGGTCCTTTAGTAATGACTTTCCACATTCGGCAATGTTGAGCGGTGAGGAAGCTCTCAAGTCGAAACTTCCATATGTCGCATTTTTCAATACTAAACATAGGTACTGAGGATGCTCTGCTGTGGTTAGTTTCCATAGAAAAAGAAACAGAAAACAACAGATAGGAAAAACAGTAAGAACTTTTGAAAAAGGAAAGATTTCGAAACCCTTAAGGATTAGGATCTAGTTCAGTAGAACTTGGTCAAAGCATAATTGTTCTTGTGAACAACCTGGCTCTGATACCAATTGTTAGGTCCGGAGGGTCTCGAATAGGTGTATGGGGGGGATGGGAATACACCTATAGGCTATTTTTGAAAAAGAAACTTAGAGACATGTACAAACTGACTCAACCTTTAGTTATAAGAGTTTTATCAAAACAAGGTTGACGATTGATACTGAATACTCTTCAGTAAAGAGTTATCAGTTAAAGTCAAAGACTTTAACTGATACACGTAAGGCTTCAGTCGAGTTTGTTAAACAGAGAGATGTTATGAATCTTACTGACTATCTGAAGATAGATCAGTTAGACTAATAACACACGCAGCGGAAAACTTTAGTTTCGAAATAGCCTGTGAGATTAATCAAGTTGTCAACAGTTAAGTTTCTCTTTGCAATTAATCAATTTTCAGTTTAAGAAAGCAAGAGCACAGGTAAAAAGGTAAATACTGAAAGCTGTAAATAATACAACAATTTTTACGTGGTTCGGAAAACACTTCCTACACCCACGGTCAGTTGATCAGACCGAAAACTTCATTGGGCATGTGCTTACGGGTGCACAACAAACCTATGCGTGTGCTTACGGGTGCACAACAAACCTGAACGTGTGCTTACGGGTGCACAACAAACCGAAACAACTGAAGAGCCTATCTTCAGTACCAACACACTGGGTTGGATTTCTCACTCCTAGCGCACACTGGGCACTAAGATCTTACAGAGACAGAACACTAGTCTGAACTCATTTTCGACACAAACTCTCAATTCAGACGTCGAAAAGAGGTTTGAACACTTGCCAACTAAACCACAAAGAACAAGTTCTCTAC
The DNA here is from genome assembly GCF_028751815.1 of Salvia miltiorrhiza. Lineage (NCBI taxonomy): Eukaryota > Viridiplantae > Streptophyta > Magnoliopsida > Lamiales > Lamiaceae > Salvia > Salvia miltiorrhiza. Next base: position 20,660,033 of record NC_080388.1, on the reverse strand, counting down.
AGTCAGTTTTACTTAGGCTTTGGATATATACAATATTTGCCTAAGTTCTAAGAGAATATATGTAATAAGTAGTGACTGGTTTTTGGCTTTGTGATTCTCTTCTTCGATTCAAACTTTGGGGAGGCTAGGTTTTGCTGAGTAATGAATTCGGCAGCGTTTCAGCTTATGTTGTTGAATCGGTGAAGATTGAAGTGATCCTCGAGTGCAATTTATAGGAGACGTCTTAAATAGATCCATTGGCGGAGATAGTCTTCAAGAATTCTTCCGTTAGAGAGTAATTTGAACTTGGACTGAGGTTTCAATCTTCGAGGTTCCTTGTTTGGTGAGAACGGCTACTTTGAGAAGCATGAGATAGGACATCTCTGAAAAGGTAATCACCAAAAGGAATGGCCTCTGCAGAGAAAGGACGATCCTGAGATCTCTGCATTTAATGCGGTTGTACTTCTGGAGTGCGTGGCTTGCTTTAAACTGTAGAGGTTCAGTCCGAGGAAGAATGTTTAACTAATACTTGACTTTAGTATCAGTCCGCTGAATCTACGTGGCGCGCATTAAGTAATCAATCGAAACTGATTCTTCGACTGATAAATCAAATATCAATATTTAACTTTGCCTTAATCGTTACATCAATCGGCATCTTCAATCTTCAGTCTTCAGTCTTTCGTTCTTCAGTCTTCAGAACAACAACAAAACTAGAAAAAGAACTCTAACACTTGAGTTTGAACAATTCTAGTCTATTACAAGTGAAACTTATTGATTTTGGCATCATCAAAACTAGGATTAGGATATTTCATTAAGTTCCCAATAGATGTAATATTATTTTGTTCCAAATAATGAAATTTATCCATTAAATATACTTAAATGCATAATATAATAATCATAATATCATAAATAAATAAATAAAAGAGAAATAAGAAACAAAAATAAAAATAAAAATCAATATACATGTACGACAATTTTTCTTTTTTTGTAGGAAGTGGATGGTCAACATTTTTAATAATGAGGCATATAATTTCTAAATTTAATATTATGCGCTTAAACAACTAATTAATTTGCTATGGGTTTTAAGAATATATTGGTTGACTTTCATCTTTTTCCTCTGGTTCAACATAAACATACTTGTCTTTGCCATAACGAAAGACAAGTGGACTTCCCTCTAGCTCAACAGACTGCCAGTATTTCATTTCTGTTTCTTCTGGATCCGGTACAATTACTTCGTGCAAATGCAATATAATATGGTTAGTTAGTAATAATAAAATATATAAATAACATTCATTTATACCATAGTCATATGAAACAATTTTCTGTCAAAATTATTCATTATATTCAAGTTTTGAAATTCACATTTATGTTTTATATGTTGTGAATTCAAATTTTAATTCTCTAATTCCCAAGCAACATTTCTATTGGTTTTTAATTTGAACTTTGTAATCTGAATTCATAGCCAAAAGGTAAATGTTCGAGTCTTTGTGAGTTAGGGGTTCTTAAAGCTTTAAGAATCTTTAATTCACAACCGATACTAGTATTTTTTTTAAATAGTTTCTAAGATTGAATTCACAACCAATAATAGTTATTGTTGTGAATTCATTGGCATATACTGTAATTCACAACCAACCAATAGAAATGTTGTATATAAAATTCAATTCACAGACGATTCTACTGTCTGGTGTGAATTCACATTAGAAGGGAAAGGATCAAGAAAAGGAGACAAGGACCTGCCACTATTGCAAAAAGCCAGGACACTTGAAGAAAAATTGTTTCTTATGGAAGAAGAAACAAACAAGTCAAGGGTAGAAAAATGATGAGGCTGATGTAGTGGAGCAGGATCAATCTGCAGAAGTTCTGAATGTAATGGATGAAGGGATTGCAGATGAGTGGATATTGGACTCAGGCTGTAGCTTTCATATAAGTCCACACAAGGAATGGTTTCTCAATCTACAAGAAGGGGACTTCGGTCAAGTTCTCTTAGGAAATGATCATACCTGCACAGTGAAGGGGATAGGAGATATCAAAGTAAAGCTTAGTGATGATTCAGTCAAAATACTCTCTCAAGTAAGGTACATTCCTGCACTTAAAAGGAATTTGATATCCTTAGGAATTTTGGAGTCGAAAGGCTGTCATTTCATTTCAAAAAATGGCATGATTCTTGTCAAAAAGGATGAAAGAGTTGTTTTAAAGGGAATCAGGAAGAATAGTTTGTATTATCTTGATGGACATTCTGTGATAGGGAGCTGTGAGTCAAATAGTGCTGATAAATCCAGAATATGGCATATGAGATTGGGTCATGTGGGGGAAAAAGGAATGAATGAACTGTTGAAGCAGGGAATCATTGATAATCCTTGCAGTTTCAAAGTTAAAGAGTGTGAGGAGTGTATCATGAGTAAAAGCAAAAAGCAGCCTTTTGGAAAGGGTAGGCATATCTCCAAAGCACCTCTCGATTATGTATACTCAGATTTATGGGGGCCAGCCAGAACTAACAGTAAATGTGGAGGGAGGTTCTTTATGAGTATCATAGACGATTATACAAGAAAATTTTGGATTTATATACTTAAATCCAAGGATGAGGCTTTTCAGAAGTTCAAAGAATGGTGGATTGAGGTGGTCAATGAGAAAGGGACTGCAGTAAAGTATCTCAGGACAGACAATGGATTGGAGTTTCTCTCAAAAGAGTTCCAAGATTTCTGTGTTGAGAAAGGGATCAAGAGGCATAGAACTGTACCTGGAAATCCACAACAGAACGAGGTTGTGGAGAGAATGAATAGGACAGTCCTAGAAAGAGTAAGGTGTATGCTCTTGAGCTCAGGTATGCCAAAGTGTTTCTGGGGTGAAGCCATGAGCACAACATGTATTCTCATTAATAAATGTCCCTTCTCAACTATAAATTTCAAATCTCCTGATGAGCTTTGGAATGGTCAACCTCCTGACTACTCAATCTTGAAACCTTTTGGATGTAGAGCATATTCTCACATCAAGCAGGATAAACTTGAGCCTAGAGCTCTAAGATGTGTGTTTCTAGGATATCCAAAAGGAGTAAAAGGCTATAAGTTGTGGTGCACAGAGCCTGATATGAATAAGCTGATCATTAGCAGAGATGTCACCTTTAAGGAAGAGGTTATGCCCTATCTTGAAAAGGAGAATGGTTATAGAAAGGAAAATTCAGAGAGTACAATTTTTGAGGTGGAGCTTATGAAGAATGAGTCTGTACCAGTTCATCAAGAAGATGAAGACAAGACAGAAACAGAAAGCTCAGATCTGTCAGATTATATGCTAGCTAGAGATAGGCAGAGAAAGGTCATTCATCCACCTTCAAGATTTGGAGATGCTGACCTACTAGCATATGCTTTGAGTGTGGCTGAAGAGGTGGAGTTTCAAGAACCTAGAAACTATTCTGAGGCAATGAAAAGCAAGGATAGAGATAAATGGTTGGCAGCTATGCAGGAAGAAATAAGTTCACTCTTAAAGAATGGTACTTGGATTCTTGTTGACAGACCAAGATCACAAAAGGTGATAGGGTGTAAGTGGATCTTTAAAAGAAAGATTGAAGTAGCTGGAAAGGAACATGTCAGATACAAGGCAAGATTAGCTGCCAAAGGATACACACAAAGAGAAGGGGTGGATTTTAATGAGGTGTTCAGTCCAGTGGTAAAACACTGCTCAATCAGGATTTTGCTAGCATTAGTAAATCACTACAACCTTGAGCTCCATCAGTTAGATATCAAAACCGCCTTCCTCCATGGAGATTTAGAGGAAACCATTTATATGACCCAACCAGAAGGGTTCATGCTGCCTAAAAATGCTAATAAGGTTTGTTTGCTGAAGAGATCACTTTATGGATTAAAACAAGCTTCAAGGCAGTGGTATCTCAAGTTTGACAATTATATGATGGAATTGGGATTTACAAGATCACAGCATGATTCCTGTGTATACATCAGGAAATCAGAAAATGGCAGCTACACATATTTACTCTTGTATGTGGATGACATGTTAATAGCTGGGAAGGATCTTGCAGAGATAGAAAAACTGAAACTAGAGTTAAGTGATAAGTTTGAAATGAAGGATCTTGGATGTGCAAGGAGGATACTTGGTATGGACATCAAGAGAGACGGGAATGGAGGGTATCTGTGGTTAAATCAAAAGGATTACATTCTGATAGTCTTGAGAAGATATCATCTACATGAATCCAGAGCAGTCTCAGTTCCTTTGGCTTCACATTTCAAATTATCAAAGAAGCAAAGACCATCAAATAAATTAGAAAAAGAGGAGATGAGCAAGATTCCATATGCTAATATGGTGGGGAGTGTAATGTATACTATGGTTTGCACTCGGCCTGATATTGCTCACTCAATCAGTGTAATCAGCAGGTATATGGCTGAACCTGGTAGAGAGCATTGGTTGGCTCTGAAATGGCTGTTCAAATACTTGAAAGGAAATGCAACATTGGGGATTATGTTTAAAAAATCTACTTTTGAAAAGGATAATATTTTAGTTGGCTTTGTTGACTCTGATTATGCAGCAAATGTGGACTGTAGAAAGTCACAATATGGATATGTTTTCAATTTGTTTGGCACTGCTGTGAGTTGGAAGTCAAGTTTGCAGTCAATTGTGGCCTTGTCCACAATCGAGGCAGAGTATATGGGGCTAACTGAAGCTGTGAAGGAAGCTATGTGGCTTAAGGGGATCATATCTGAATTTGGAGTGGAGTTGGGCAAAGTCAGTGTGCTCTGTGATAATCATAGTGCCTTGCATCTTGCAAAGCACTATGTTTTTCATGAGAGGTCTAAGCACATCGATGTGCGTCTACATTTCATAAGAGACATTGTGAGCAAGAAAATTGTGGAAATTTTGAAGGTTTCTACAGAGGATAATGCGGCTGATATGCTCACTAAATCACTACCAGGAGAAAATTCAGATACTGCTGTAGTTTGATCAACTTGATTGGTTTCCAAGGATTCAAGTGAGGGAGCTCTGTAATGGGGCATTTGTGTTGAAGGGAATCAGTTATGGAGTATGTTTGCGTATTGTTGCATACAAGGTGGAGATTGTAGAGAGGGGTGTCTGCATCATTAGCAAAATGTTTAGGGACTTATTTGCAAATCTTGCGTAGGGAGTTAGTTAGAGCTGCAAGACTGTTGCTGCTTTATTCTTTTTCTGTTATCTTTTCTCTTATTCCATATTATTAGTTTTCGTGTGTAGCAAGAGAGAGTTTTCTTTGATGAGTGAAGAAACAACAGAGAGTCAAAAGAAGAGAGTTGAGCTATGTGATTTAGCTTGAGAGATAATTTTTTTCTGTCTTTGATTGAGAGTTCGTAATCTTCCTCAGTGATCAATAATACTTTTCCCGTTTACCTTCTGTGGATGTAGGATTGTCAAATCCGAACCACTTAAATCTTTTGGTGTATTGTGTTCTAGTTTTTGCTCGCTATACTTAACTTGTTTCTTGGTGATTCTTGCTGATTCTCCCTTACAACAAGGATCTAATATTTTTAAACATAATCTGTTCATATTTTAATTCACAACTAATTCTACTGTTGGTTAACAGAATTTGATAATAACAAATAATTTTGTAATTCAACAAATAATAATGAATAGAAGCTTACCATGAAAGCAATTGAGAATCCAAAGAAATGGATTCCCTCTAGCTTATCTTTGTTTTCTGTTGTCCTCTACGTCGGTTCTGTCTTTATAGTCTTCATGTACTGCAGCAGATGTTGGTAGTTGTAGCTTCCCCATGGAAATTTTTCCCATTCCTCCCCGTTTTCAACAAATACCCACAACCATGGCTCCGTAATTGTTTTCTTCAGTTCCATTCCAAGAAGAAAATAGTAGACCATCAATATCTTTGCAACCTTGAAATCATCTGTTAGGTCCGGAGGGTCTCGAATAGGTGTATAGGGGGGGGGGAATACACCTATGGGCTATTTTTCTTTCCTCTAAAAACAGAGGGATCTCAAGATAGAGATCAAAACGAAACTTTACAAGCAAACTAAGACACCTGTTAACTGAAAGGAGTTTCGACCAAACAGGGTTGACGACTGATACTGAAAGACTCTTCAGTAAGGAGTTATCAGTTAAGTTACTGGAACTTAACTGATGCACGTAAAGGCTTCAGTCGAGTTTGCTAAAACAGAGATGATATAAATCTTCCTAACTATCAGAGGATAGATCAGTCAGACTGATATCATACGCAGCGAAAATAACTTTGTTTCGTAATAGCCTCGGTTGAGCACGTTGTTAGTCTTAGGTTTCTCTATGCAGTTAATCAAAATTCAGTTTATCAAAACTAACAACACAAGTAAGAAAGTAAAACTGAAAGCTGTAAATAACACAAAGACTTTTACGTGGTTCGGAAAACACTTTCCTACATCCACGATCGGTTGATCAGACCAACAATACACTCCGCAAGTGCTTAACTGGTACACTGCAAATCGAACCGTGTGCTTATCGGGTGCACACAACCGTTCCACTGAAGATTCCACTATTCAATACCAACACTTCATTCGCGTTGGATTTCTCACTCCTAGCACGACCTTGCACTAGGATCTCACGGAGTCAGAGTACCTTCCTGAACTCCTTTACCACTCAAACACTCGATTCTATCTCTCGAAAGGAGGTTTGAAAACTTACCAACTAAACTTCAAAGAACAAGTTTTTTGGAGCAAGTTTGACCTAGGCTTCTGGGTAAACAGATATCTGCCTAAGGTCTAAGAGAATGTGTGTAATCAGCAGTGACTGATTTTAGCTTTGGAATTCTCTTCTTCGATTCAAGCTTTGGGGATGTTAAGCTCTGGGCTAAGTAGCAATTTTGGCAGAGCTTCAGCTTGTGTCGTTGAATCGGTGAAGATTGAAGTGATCCTCGAGCACTACTTATAGGAGAGATCTTGAATAGATCCGTTGGAGGAGAACGTCTTCAAGATTTCTTCCGTTGGAGAGCTTTTTGAATTTGGGCCGAGGCTTCAATCTTCGAGGTTCCTTGTTTGGTGGGAACGGCTATGTTGATGAGCAGGAGATGCGACGTCTCTGATAAATAGCCACCAAATAGGAATGACCTCTGCAGAGACGGATGATCCTGAGATCTATGCATTTAATGCGGCCGTACTATGTGAGCACGTGGCTTCCTTTGAACGTTGGAAGTTCAGTTCGAGGAAGAATGTTTAACTGATACTTGACTTTAGTATCAGTCCGCTGAGTCCACGGGGCACACATTAAGTAATCAGTTCTGAACTGATTCTTCAACTGATACTTCAGTTGGTAACTTCAGTCTTCAGTCCTCCGTTCTTCAGTCTTCAGTCTTCAGAACTGCAAACTAAACTAGAAACGAACTCTAACACTTGAGTTCAAAACTGTTCTAGTCTATTACATATTAAACCTAAGGATTTTGGTATCATCAAAAAAAGACACGATATTCCATGGGGTTCCCAACAATTTTCCCCTTTTTGATGATGCCAAACCCTTACAACAGTTCTAAGCAATACAAAGACTGAACTCAGAGCACAAGTTCTAAAACAGGGTGAATACTCTTCCCCCTTAACAATAGAACCTAATAACTTGTACTTAGAGTCAAGAACACAACAGTTCAAAATGAGAACGAGGAAAAAGACAGAAAAACAATAATCAGAGCCTGGACAAAAAGTTATTGTCTTCAGGTTGAGGTCAAAAGAAGTTCTTTTTATTTCAATAAACTGACTGATGAGACATCAGTCGAGGTACAAAGAAAGACTTACATTGGAGTACAAAAAGAAAACAAAAACTCATGGGAAACCCATGGACTCCAGCAGTCTGCTTTGGTTGCGCCTTGAACTTCTTGATCTTCATCTTCTGTCTTCATTCTTCATGTTCCTAAGCTTGTTCCATTCCCACTTGTTTTCCTTTGACTTGAGGTCTCCCTGGCTAATCTTCCTTATGATCATTGTGATGATCATTTTACTTAATAGACTTCAATATTTCGAGAATAAGTCTCTAAGAACTTTCCCCCTTTTTGGCAACATCAAAAAGGTAGAATTGACTGAAGGATGAAGCTAAGACCATGCGAGGAAACCGAATCGCAGAATGGTCCAGAGAAAGAAGCCGAGGGTAAAAGGGAGGTGGATAATGCGGAGGTTTAGAGAAAAAAAATGAAAAAGGAGGGAGAAGATGAGAATGAGGGAGACGAAGAAAGGGGCAGGGGTTGATTTGCATGGCTCTCAGAATGGGAAGAGAAGAGAGCTGCTATCATGCAAACCGAAGAGGGCTGAGGAGAGGTTTTTGGAGGAGAGAGAGGGAAGTAGAGAGACGTGTATGGGAAAGGAAGATCGAATCAGTGACTATCGTGAGGACAGACACTGTCGATGACCCAGCACTTTGATGAGCCCAGGTTTGTGCTCTGTTTTTGTGTTTGTTTTAGGTTTAGATCGAGTCTTTTTCTTTTAGTTTATGTTGTTTGGTCGCCTGGGAGGGCGTAGTTCCGTGGCAGGACCAGCTTGTGGGCAAGAGGTGCTCCAGGGGTCGAAACTGCTGTCACCTCTCGTGAAAGAGGTATGTGCCGGAAGCAAATGGGAGATGGAGGTAAAACCACCCCTTATGCCCATAAGTACCGCACGAGAGCTAGCAGGCAAGAGGAGGAAGGCAAGGGAAGAAGTCGGAGGCACAACAGGCGAGCAAGGGAGGAATGCAAGTGGGAGTTTGATATGGGCCAAAGGCGGCAGCTATCCAAAAGAGACCGATGAGGCCAAACCACCGCCTTATCCAAAAGGAAACAAATCTTCATGAAGATTAGGTCTGAAAAGGGATAAGCATCTCCATGCTTCCATGGATCCGGCCGCAACATCATGGGCTGGGCCTTACGTTACCCTAATAAATCCTATAAATACCCGAAGAGCTTCTAAAGCCAAGTGTGTTGAAGAACCGACCTGTTGCGCAGTCTTTGTGAAGTTGAAGCTTGCCCCGGCTGTGGGCATAATCTAGTACTTTTCGTTACATGTTTTGCACGGCACTTTTGGCCGTAGGTACTTATATTTCCCTTTAAGCAATTTCAATTTCAGTTATGTTTTCCTTTATATCTTTTGCTTGTGTTATCTACTTTATGTTTGGCTAAGTTTTATATTCTGGTTTGGGCAAGATGATCTAAGCATGAACACTTAACTCGAGAGGTCTAATTTGGGCATAACAACTGTATGAGCATATTCCCGATACACTAGGTTTGATTCCAATAAGGCTGTAACAACTTGGTTAATTAATTGATCACTAGTTAACTAGGGAGTTTTGGTCACAAGTAATAATTTGGGCATAAGGCAAAACGTCATCGACCTCCAAAATAGTACAACGAGTGTTGGAGCCGTGACTGCTGTGAAATATCGACGTAAGAGTCAAGTGGGTCTATCTAAATCTTAAAGCATTCTGGGCAAAGCACAACTAGCGATAGGCCATCGCAGAGAGCGTGGATGTTGCCCGGGGTAGTTGATTTCCATTAGCTGACCCTACTAAGGGATCATAAACTGAAAGGATAGATTGGGCAAGGGGTTTTTGCGTGCGTGATGAGTGACAATATGGGCGCAACAATTCTTATGCCTATAACCACTGGTATGCGAGTATAGTGATTTATCTTTGCACCAATGATCGAGTGTCCAGTTCATGTTTAGTGATTCAAACCCAAATCAGGATTGTTTTGTTATTTGATTTATCTACCTTTGTTATTTCAGTTTTAGTTGGAAACTCCGTTCTGCCCATAAGCACGTTGTGGTCAGAACACTACAGAATACAAAACCTTTTTAGTGACACCCTTGCAGGAGAAGTTACTGCTCAGTTCCCTGTGGATTCGACTCTGGACTTACCACTAGCTAGTCTAGTTGTGGGCACAGGATATTTTATTTGCACAAAGCTCAAATGACAGCTTTGTCAAATTGGTGCCGTTTCCGGGGAACTGAGAGCGCTAGTGATTTCTTTTGTAGTTTAAGTGTGAGTTTTGCCTTAACGTTTGTGTATGTGTGATGCAGCTCGAACAGAGCCAAGCTCGCGCCAAAGCAGAGTTGAATTCCGCGCCAGACCAGAGCCAAGGATGCCAGAGGAATCGTCCCGCCAGCGGAATCAGCATCGCCAGCGGAATCAGCTCGCCAGCGAAATCAAGCTCGCCAGCGGAATCCTTCCGCCAGAGGAATCCTTCCGCCAGAGAAATCACGTCGAGTCTGCCCGAGCAGAGAAATATACGTCGAGTCTGCCCGAGCAGAGAAATCGAGTCGAGTCTGCCCGAGCAGAGAAATCGAGTCGAGCCTGCCCGAGCAGAGAAATCAAGTCGAGTCTGCCCGAGCAGAGAAATCAAAATGCCAGAGCAGCGAAATCTAAATGGCATAGAAATCAAAGAGCGGGTTTTCCAGAGCAGAGGAGCGGAATTCCAAGAGTAGAGGAAGCGGATGTAAAGAGCAGAGCGTACGGAGCTGGTTTTCTCGCTAGGTTTATTTTAGCTTGCTGATCAAGTTTCTTTTATTTCCTTTGTTTTTACGATTATGTCCTTCTTTAAATTAGGGTTTTATTGTGCCTATATATATGGCGGCTGTATGAAACGAAACAATTAATTTTGATGATATATGAATTTGTGAGATTAATTCTCTCTTGGGGACTTCGAGTCTTCCTGGATTTTGCACAAGCAAGTCCAACCTATCGGCGTATCGGCGGGTTCATCATCCCTCGTCGTGTGTCATTCAGCGTCCCCGAGTTGCTGCGTCAACTGCACGTTGGGGTTTAGGGATTCGTTCGTCTAAATCATTTCGTGGGTTAGATTCAGAGGTTTTGGGATTTCCATCTTCTCATCCCACCTATCGACGAATCGACGAGTTCATCATCCCTCGCCGTGTGTCATTCAGCGTCTCCGAGTTACTGTATCAATCGTACGTTGGGGTTTAGGGATCCGTTCTCTAGTTCATTTCGTAGATTAGATTCAGGGGTTTTGAGATAATCCACCCTTTATCTTTAATTTTTATCGTTATTTCAGATCCGCATCGTTTTAAAGATCTCATCGATCTCTTTAATTTCATATCAATGCGTCGTACTAGGAGTGCAGGTAACGAAGATCTTTTGTTCAACACGGAGATTGAGCGACTTGTCCGACTGAACAACGGTTATAGACGCAGGACAGAACAAGAAGCACGGGCAAGAGAGAGGTAGTTAGAAGCAGAGAGAGAGATGGCAGAAATTCCGGAGCCACCGAATGACAACACCAACAAGACTCTTCGGGACATGATGTTCCCGAACAACTTGAACCTCCGGCCGTTAGGCATAGTGTTACCGGAGATCACTGGAAATTAGGAGCTGAAGCATACTCTAATTCAAATTTTGCCCAAATACAGTGATATGCCCGGAGAGGACCCTCAAAGGCATCTTCAAGACTTTGAGATGGCATGTGGAACAGTGCGCACCGCTAGTCAAGCCCTTGGCGAGTACATCCGACTCCTCACTTTTCCGTTCTCTCTGTTGGAAGGAGCGAGGGAGTGGCTGTACGATTTGGCCGTAGGGAGCATTCGGACCTGGCAGGAGTTGCAGAGCAAGTTTTTGGAAAAATATTTTCCAGCCGCCCGAATCCAGAACTTGAGGACTCGGATAAGTAACATCAAGATGGGATCGGGAGAAATCCTCTATGAGTACTGGGGAAGGTTCAAGCAGATGTTGGCCAAATGCCCACAAAACCAAATACCGGATCATGACCTTATTCGGTATTTCGTGGGGGGACTCCGAAGGCAAGATAGACAATGGTTACATGCTGCATGTGGAGGATCGATCCTAAACAAGTCCGCAGTGGAGGCTTTCAAACTCATAGCCGATATGGCCGAGGAATCGAGAGATGAGGAAGGGACTATAGTCAGAACTACTCCGATGCAAACTCCTTCTGCCCAAGACGATAAGTTGGACAAGCTGTGCAACATGTTCGAGAAATTCATGACGAACCAGGGAACACCTAATAAAGGGATTCCCAACATTCGGAAACCTGTGAAGGCATGCCAACTTTGCATGGCAAATTCGCATGCAACCGATGAATGTCCACAACTTTTCGAAGATGAAGAGCTTAATGCTATTGGGCAACAGCCAGGAGAAAATAACGGGGGACAACACCAGAAACTCTTTGAGCCTTACAGGCAGCAATTTAACAATCAAGGGTGGAGACAACATGAGAACCTTAGGTACGGCAACAATAACTTTTTGGGGCCAAATCAAGGGCAAACAAGCAATCCACCACAATACTCGCAACAACCTCAACAGGCAAGAGGATCCTCCCAGTCAGAACTTGTGCATCAAATGGCCCAACAACAAGTGAAATTCCAGCAAGAGACCGAGAAGTTCATAATGGAGACGAGAGGAGGAATGCAGAATGTGAACTCCCAACTGTCACATCTTGCCCAAGCAGTCGCCAGACTTGAAAGCAAACAAGGGGAACTCCCTTCCCAAGTGGAGGTGAAGAAGGTGAATGCTATGACACTCAGAGGAGGAAATGAGTTAACCGAGGTTGTTAAAAAGAAAGACCAAGAAGAGCCAGAGATCAACGAGGAAGTTGGAATGGGATCAGCAGATGAGGAAGAATTTGCCCAAGAAAGAGAGGCCAAAAGAAAGGCAACAGGAAAGGGAAAAGAAAAATTGAGCCGGACTGAGCCCATAATCCCCTTCCCAGGCAGAATGGCCAAGGAACAAGAGAAGGAAGAACTAACCGAACTGGTGAAAATCTTCAAAAAGGTGGAGGTCAATATGCCCCTTTTGGTCGCGCTACGCTCTATGCCCAGATGCGCGAAATTTCTCAAGGAACTCTGCACTCGGAAAGTCAAGTACACTGATGATGCAAAATTTCAAGTGGGCGAGTCCATGTCCGCGGTCTTACAAAGAGATATGCCCACAAAATATGGGGATCCTGGCATGTTTTATATCCCATGTATGATAGGAACCATGAAGGTGGAAAAGGCAATGCTCGACTTGGGGGCATCCATCAACGTTATGCCCTTATCCATGTATTAGGACCTGGAGATAGGACCACTGAAGCCTACCCGAGTGGTGATCCAAATGGCAGATCGATCGAACGTCTACCCAGAAGGAATACTGGAAGACGTTTTGGTCAAAGTAGAGGAGCTCATCTTCCCGGCGGACTTCTACATTCTTGACATGGGGAAGTCAAAAGTACGTGACCCGGTTATACTTTTGGGAAGACCTTTTCTGAAGACCGCCAGGACTCGTATAGATTGTGATACGGGCAAGCTAACGTATCAGTTCAAAGGGAAAACGGTGACCTTCGACATATACAATGCCATGAAACACCCAGCTGATACAGAGATGGTGAAAAGTGTTGACATGATCGAGAAAGTTGTCGAGGAGGTTTTGCCCAAAACAGCATTCAAGGAACCATACGATGCAATTATCCAGAATGGCATAACCGAGGAGGACTTACAAGAGGAATCATTGCAAGAGGCGGTGAAGATGCTCAATGCATGGAGCGAAGGAGTCAACCACACGGAGGCTCTGAAAATCCCCACCCTAAAGGAGGAAGACCGACTTGTGCCCTCGATTCAACGGGCACCCAAGCTCGAGTTGAAGTCTTTGCCCAAACATCTCAAGTATATCTTTTTGGGCGATAACGACACTTTGCCCGTAATCATCAATTCAGAGTTGACACTCGAGGACGAGAACAAAGTCAAGGAGACTTTGGGGAAGTACAAGGAAGCAATTGGATGGACCTTGGCCGATATTAAGGGCATTAGCCCTACAGTATGCATGCACCGCATATTACTAGAAGAAGATGCAGTTCCAGTCCGGGACCCCCAGAGAAAGCTAAATCCAGCCATGAAGGAAGTTATGATGAAAGAGATACTCAAACTATTGGATTTTGGCATAATATACCCCGTGTCCGATAGCAGGTGGGTAAGCCCAGTACACGTTGTGCCCAAGAAGTCAGGCATACAAGTGGTGAAAAATGAATTCCGGGAGCTGATTGCTACAAGGTTGCAAACTGGCTGGAGGGTGTGTATTGATTACCGCATGCTCAATCAGAAAACAAGGAAGGATCACTTCCCTTTGCCTTTCATCGATGAGATGCTTGAGAGACTTGCGGGGAACCAATACTTTTATTTTCTGGATGGATACTGGGGGTATATGCAGATTTGGGTCGCAGAGGAGGATCAAGGCAAAACGACATTCACTTGCCCTTTCGGCACGTTTGCCTATCGGAGGATGCCATTTGGGCTATGCAACGCCCCGGGCACATTTCAAAGATGCATGATGAGCATATTCTCGGATCTCCTTGAGAACTGCATCGAGGTATTCATGGATGATTTCACGGTTTATGGGAAAACCTTCGAGTCATGCCTAGCCAATCTGGAGAAGGTACTAAAAAGGTGCGTTGACAAGAGTTTGGTGTTGAATTATGAGAAGTGCCACTTTATGGTCAAAGAAGGGATTGTGCTCAGACATGTGATCTCAGGAAGAGGAATAGAAGTGGACAAAGCAAAGATTGAAATCATAGCCAAGCTACCTTACCCAACAAACATCAAGCAGTTACGAGGATTCCTTGGGCATGCTGGGTTCTACAGGAGGTTTGTCAAGGACTTTGCGAAAATCGCTCAACCTATGACAAGGCTGCTACAAAATGAAGTGGAGTGGAATTTTGATGAGGATTGCAAGGAGGCTTTCCAGATCTTGAAGAACAATCTGATCTCCGCACCTGTAACACCCCGTATTTTGAGAAGCTAATTGTGCCCTAGCTCGAATTTGAATTGAGTTTTTAAATAGTAGCTAGAGAAATTATGCACGTGGGCAAATAAATGAGACAAGAATTATTTTTGAGAGTTTAATAGGAGGCGATATTATTTTCTCGAGCCTTATAAATCCTATTATTGAGAGACATATTTTCGCCCTATATTTAAATATCTATGTGATAAATATTTTACTTAGTAGAATATTCACATATGATTTTATGATGCATTGTTATTATGATATTAGTAATATCATAATTGAGATATATTTTTCCTCACACGTGAATAGATATATTTTCTTGGGATATAATCCTACACACTAAATAAGAGTTAATTACTCAAGCATATATATATATATATATCTCTCATTCTCTCTCTCGGTCTTACTCTCTCCCTCACGCACTCCCTCCCCTCTCCCACATTACTTCTTTTCTCCTCCTTAAATGAGACCCACATGCCACATTAAGTAAGCCCCTAAAAGGCTAACCTAACTAGCCAACACAATCCCCATTTTTAAGCTCACACATGCACATGCACCACCCTTCTCTCCCCCCCCCCCTTGCTCGATCTCTCTTCCTCTCTCACTCCCTCTCGATCTCTCTTCCTCTCTCTCTCTCTCGATCTCTCTTCCTCTCTCAACTCCCTCTCGATCTCTCTTCCTCTCTCAACTCTCTCTCGATCTCTCTTCCTCTCTCAACTCCCTCTCGATCTCTCTTCCCCTCTCACTCTCTCTCGATCTCTCTTCCCCTCTCACTCTCTCTCGATCTCTCTTCCTCTCTCACTCTCTCTCGATCTCTCTTCCTCTCTCACTCTCTCTCGACCTCTCTTCCTCTCTCACTCTCTCTCGATCTCTCTTCCTCTCTCAACTCCCTCTCGATCTCTCTTACTCTCTCACTCTCTCTCGATCTCCCTCTCTCGGTCTCTACCTCTCTCTCTCACTCTTCTCTTTCTCCACCATTAAATGAGGCATATGTAAGCATGATGAGCCCCTAAAAGGGTCTAACCTATCTAGCCAACATAATCCCCATTTTTGAGCCCTCACAATCACATGCAAATCTTTCTCTCATCTCCCTCCCTCTCGTCCCTCACTCTTCTCTCTCCTCATCTTCTCTCTTCTCACTCTCTATTCCCCTCACTTCATGACATCCTCACACATTTACTACAAGATTGGGCATTAATGGGAAGATCACACCATCAATTCTCATCAATGCCAAGCTTTCTCTCCCTCTCTTCTTCTTCTTTAATTCGGTAGCCCCTCCTCACTCGACCACACTTCTCTCCTTGTTTCACCATTTTTGGAAAGAGTTAAGGAAGCCAAAAGTGTTCTACCTTCACACTAAAGCCATCAAGTGTGCTCCAATCTTCAAGCACAAGCTACAAGCATACTACGCATCATCTTCTACTCCACCTCCATTGATCTTGTTGGTAGCAACCTCAATCCTCCTCTTATGTTATGTATCTATTTTCATGATGTATAAGCATGTATATTGAAGCATATTGAAGCATGATAATCCCTTCTCTCTACTCTTATGATTTTTGAAAATGTTGATGAAAGAAAGCATATGAACTCCTTCAAACTTTCCACTACTCCTCATATGCTCATACACCTCTACATGTTAATTAGATGCATGAGAAAGCAAGCTATATTCTTGAAAACCCTTGAGAGGGTTATATGTTATGATAATTGAAGTATGATGAGTTATTAGCGAGAAAATGCATGAGAATGGTGGTGAAATTGTAGATCCATGATGATATGTGTAAATGTTGTAATTTCAACCATTTTGAGAAAACTTCTTACGTTCTGGACTGATGAGTCGACGAGGTTTCCCTCGTCCAAAAATCTTTAAAATTTTACAGTGTGTAGATACATGTGTCTTGTAAGCTCTGGTAAAATATCAAGTCATTTGGACTTCTTTTACTACCTTTTTTAAATGTAAACCTTTTACTGTACATTTCCGCCGGAAATCTAGAAGGACAGTCCTTTGAGTCACACTTTTCAGTGACTTCCAAAAATATTCAGCCTCCCATATTTTTATTCCAGATAGATACATGTGTTATACAGATGCATGTAAAATATCAACCCATTTGGCTAACGTTTACTATTTTGCAAAAATCCTAGCTTCCAGTCGTGCAAAACTGCCGAATCTGGTAGACTATGGGAAAACACCCATATCTCTTAAACCACTTGGAGTTTTTCACTCTAATTTTTTTTTAAATAAAACTAGACTCAAAGAGGTTTTCAACGGTGTAAGTCTCAAATCCAGGAGATTTCTGAGTTAAAGCAGTTTATTCTTTAAAGTTGAGGCAGAGCAGAATGGTAAACTGTAGGAGTCCGAAAATTTCTACTTTGAAATTGTTTTGAGGATTTTAAAGTTTTGGTGGAATAATACACCATGTTATGGCATGAAAATGCTACTAGAAAATTTTATATATTTTCCAAAGCTTACATGAATTTTTGAGAATTTACTTACAAGGAAAAAGATTTCAAGTTCATAGAGTGACTTTTAAGTCACTTGAGTATTGAGATAATTCATATGTATATTATGGATTAGTTGAGTAATTTGAAGTATGAATGAATATGTGATTTATATGAATGCTATTTACCTAGGATTGAGAGTCTTTTAATTGGATAAGATATCCAAATAGATTGGGAGGTCCAATTGGGTAAATAGTGGAGAAGTTATAAGATGAGATTAAGCATTGATGCAAGTATAAGTATTAGATATTAGTTAGATTAAATTCTAACTAGAGTTTATTTTGTCACATGGCAATCTAAACCACGTGCGCCACCAAAGGTTCGAGTGACTGCCGGCGTTAGTACGACTCTGAGCGTTACGTCATCGACCCCTGAGACAGGTGGGCTTTATTCTAACTCTATTATGGCTAGCTACCATGATAATGAGTTCAAATGCAAAATCTTATGAAAATGAAGCATGTTGAAGCATGATTGATGAATGTTATGAAAATGAAGCATGTTGAAGCATTATTGATGAGTATTATGAAAATTGTCAACTTGCCATATTTATTATTGATGAGAATGAGATGTGGTATGTTGCCTCTATGAAAGACATGATTATGATCATGATGCAAGATATCGGCCTTTGACTGATTTATATGACAGTAAAGGTTTTGTGCGCAGAGGTGATCGTGAGCCGTCTCTAGTCGGCCGGTCACGGTGATTTGAAGGAGGCCTCCTTCTCTTCACCTAGTATATATATGTTATATGGGTTCTCATAGTTGGCACATACCCTGAATATAATGTCTGCAGACTAATGATATTATTATGATGATGCAAATGAGTTTATGACAGAAAAACATGAACAGGTATTTCAAATTTCACAAAACCCTGTTGATGCATTGAAAAGGGGCAAGATTGACATATAGCTCTAAGAGCAACATTTCAATTATTTCCGGTATGAGTTCACTGAGTGCTTTTTGGTACTCAGCCCTGCATGTATTTATAAATGTGCAGGTCTGGCTGGGCGCGAGGATGGGTGAAAGCTGTTGGAATTGTCAGTTGGCTGTGTCTTTCCTATGTCTCATATTTATCTTTATAAGCTTTGACTCTATAAGAATTTGAACTCCCTGTTATATGTCTTCACACATATAGTAACGCATTTCGCTGCACAACTCTGATGAAACTCTTATTTAAATTTGCTTATGCCTGTAATATCCCATAAGGGAAATACTTCTCAAACCCTTGCTAAGTTTCAACTGCTTATTATGTTTCACCCAAGCGAGTAATTATTTTTGGTCTTAAAATCTTTCTTGGAAATGAGTATAAATTGCGAATGCTTCCGCTCATACAAGATGCAAATTCCATTTCTTTCACTATTTCTTTTATTAGTCGTACGATACTTGGTATACGCTATCACTGGCTATATCGGGCTGCGACAGAGTGGTATCAGAGCAGCTTGTCTGCTCTGAGTATAATCTCTTATAGAGTCTCTTCTTGATTGAGTCTAAGCTAGAGTCTTAGACTAAAAGAGTTATGTCACTGACAAGAGCCAACACCCCATCTCCGCCAGCTTGACGAGGTATGCAAGTTAAAGTTTAAAGTTACTTATGAGCATGAGATATGCAATTGATAAGTTGATGATATTTATAAGTTGAGAAAGAAGCATGATTAGTGCATGATGCGATTTTATTGATATCTGGTTTTGATTGACTGGATAAGTAAGATGGTGGAAAATTTTTATCGGAATCAATATTGATACCAATGCACTACGAGAATCCTAGAGGAACACCGACAAACGAGTATGTTATTGAGTAATAAACGAGTAAGTCATTCTCGACTTAGTTTGAGTAACACGAGTTGTTATTTTTATATAGCATGGCAGAGGGATTCGACATAGTACAGGCTTTCTATGACTGTACTCTGGAGCACCACGAGACTATTGGAGAGTTCTTAGCCCGCTTCCACCACAGGTGGATTGACGCCGTAGAGTACAGGGTCACGGCTCAGCAGGCCATGCAGATACTACCACATAGGATGCCACCCCACTGGCAGGCCTGGTGTCATTTTATCGCCCCAGACTTCTATAGCCCGTTGGCACCGGGAGGTTTTGAGGTGCGATTTCCGGAGTACCTATCCATTCTGTTGAGTCGATTCGTTATTTATGCGAACCCACCCTACTTCTATCTGACGGAGAGTGACACCCGAGAGGGTGAGGCAGAGAGTCAGCCTCAGGGTCTTCCTGAGACTGAGGATCCACTTATGGCATTGGGACTAGAGCTCCTTAGCTCCCAGCCGATTGATGACCCTATTCCTTCACTTCCTCAGGGCACTCTGCCCGAGGAAGAGATTTCTCCTACTGATGTCTTCGACCCTCACTATCCCATGTATTCTCCCGGGATGTACTCCCCGACCTTCGGATATTTATCCTTTGTTACCCCGATGACCATCGACACCACTGAGGCCATCGATACCACTGAGCAGCTGATGAGCCCCATGTAACACCCCGTATTTTGAGAAGCTATTTGTGCCCTAGCTCGTATTTAAATTGAGTTTTAAATAGTAGCTAGAGGAATTATGCACGTGGGCGAATAAATGAGATAAGAATTATTTTTGAGAATTATAGAAAGCGATTTTATTTTTCTCGGGTCATATAAATTCTCTTATTGGGAAACCTATCTTCGCCCTATATTTTTATTGAAATGTCTATGTGATATTAATATTTTACGTGGTAGAATATTCACATATACTTTATTGATGCATTGTTATTACGATATTAGATATATCATAATTGAGATAATTTTTCCTCACATGAATAAATATAATTTCATGAGATATATTTTTCCCACATACTAAATAAGAGTTATAGTTATTCAAGTATATATATATATAGATATATAAATATATATATATATATATAGATGCATCTCTCTTTCTCTCTCGATCTCTCTCCCACTCTCTCTCGGTCTCTCTCTCTTACTCTCTCCCTCACGCAGCACTCCCCTCTCCCTCATTACTCCCTTCTTCTCCCATAAATGAACACACATGCACATTAACCACTCCCCTAAGAGGCTACCCTAACTAGCCAAACAAGATCCCTCAATTCAAGCTCACAATGCACATGCACAATCTTCCTCCTCCCCCCCCCTTGCTCGGCTCTCTCTCTTCTCCCTTCTTTCCTTCTCTCTTCTCACTCTCCTGCACATTAAAAAGCATGACATCTTCACCATTATCATCCCATTTATTTCAAGATATGCATTGAATGAAGCAATCACACCATCACATCATCTCATCAAAGCAAGTTCCCCTCCCCTTTTTCTTCTCCATTCGGCAGCCCCTCCCCTCTTCACTTCACCTCACTTTCTTTTTGTTCCACCAAATATAGTAAGAACTAAGGTTTCCTAAAGTGTTCATCTTCAAGCTCAAGCTTCAAGGATCCTACGCATCATCCTCTACTCCACCTCCATTGATCTTGTTGGTAGCAACCTCAATCCTCCTCTTATGTTATATATATATATTTTCATGATGTATAAGCATGTATATTGAAGCATATTGAAGCATGATAGTCCCCTCTCTACTCTTATGATTTTCGAAAAATTATGATGAAGGGAAGTGTTATGAACTCCTTCAAACTTTCACTACTTTTCATATGCTTATACCCTTCTTCATGTTAGATGCATGAGAATGGAAGATATTTCTTGAAAACCCTTAAGAGGGTTATATGTTATGATAGTTGAAGCATGATGAGTTATTAGTGTAAAAATGCATGAGAATGGTGATGAAAGTATAGATCTAAGGTGATATGTGCATATGTGATAATTTCAACCATTTTGAGAAGTTTCTTACGTTCTGGACTGATCAGTCGACGAGGTTTCTCTCGTCCAAAAATCTTCAAAATTTTACAGAGTGTAGATATATGTGTCTTGAGGACGCTGGTAAAATTTCAAGTCATTTGGACTTCTTTTACTACCTTTTTAAAATATAAATCGTTTACTGCGCATTTCCGCCGGAAATTTAGAAAGGCAGTCCCTAGAGTCACACTTTTCAGTAACTTTCAAAAACATTCAGCCTCCAAACTTTTTATGGTAGAAAGATACATGTGTTATATAGATGAACATCAAATTTCAAACTATTTGGCCAACGTTTACTATTTTTCAAAAATCCTAGCTTCCAATCGTGCGAAACTGCCGAATCTGGTAGACTGTGGGAAAACACCCATATCTCTTAAACCACTTGGAGTTTTTCACTCTACTTTTTTTTAAATAAAACTAGACTCAAAGAGGTTTTCAACGGTGTAAGTCTCAAATCCAGGAGATTTATGAGTTAAAACAGTTTATTCGTTAAAGTTGAGGCAGAACAGAATGGTAAACTGTAAGAGTCCGAAAATTTCTACTTTGAATTTGTTTAAGGATTTTAAAGGTTTTGG
The DNA here is from genome assembly GCF_028751815.1 of Salvia miltiorrhiza. Lineage (NCBI taxonomy): Eukaryota > Viridiplantae > Streptophyta > Magnoliopsida > Lamiales > Lamiaceae > Salvia > Salvia miltiorrhiza. The sequence goes on along the minus strand of NC_080388.1, from coordinate 20,638,462 downwards.
TGGAGTTATATACCATGATAGGGCATGAAAATGCTACTAGAAAGTTTTATAAATATTTTCCAAGGCATACATGAATATTTGAGTATTTATTTACAAGGAAAAAGATTTCAAGTTGATAGAGTGACTTTTAAGTCACTTGAGTATTGAGATAATTCATATATATATATATTATATGGATTAATTGTGTAATTTGAAGCATGAATGACTATGTGATTTTTATGAATGCTATTTACCTAGGATTGAGAGTCTTTAATTGGGTAAGATATCCAATTAAATTGGGAGGTCCAATTGGGTAAATAGTGGAGAAGTTATAAGATGAGATTAAGCATTGATGCAAGTATAAGTATTAGATATTAGTTAGATTAAATTCTAACTAGAGTTTATTTTGTCGCATGGCAATCTAAACCACGTGCGCCACCAAAGGTTCGAGTGACGGCCGGCGTTAGTACGACTCTGAGCGATACGTCATCGACCCCTGAGACAGGTGGGCTTTATTCTAACTCTATTATGGCTAGCTACCAGGATAATGAGTTCAAATGCAAAATCTTATGAAAATGAAGCATGTTGAAGTATTATTGATGAATCTTATGAAAATGAAGCATGTTGAAGCATTATTGATGAGTATTATGAAAATTGTCAACTTGCCATATTTATTATTGATGAGAATGAGATGTGGTATGTTGCCTCTATGAAAGACATGATTATGATCATGATGCAAGATATCGGCCTTTGACTAATTTATATGACAGTAAAGGTTTTGTGCGCAGAGGTGATCGTGAGCCGTCTCTAGTCGGCCGGTCACGGTGATTTGAAGGAGGCCTCCTTCTCTTCACCTAGTATATATATATTATATGAGTTCTCATAGTTGGCACATACCTGAGTATATTGTCTACAGACTAATGATATTATTATGATGATGCAAATGAGTTTATGACAGAAAAACATGAACATGTATTTCAAATCTCACAAAATCCTGTTGATGCATTGAAAAGGGCAAGATTGACATATAGCTCTAAGAGCAACATTTCAATTATTTCCGGCATGAGTTCACTGAGTGCTTTTTGGTACTCAGCCCTGCATGTATTTCTAAATGTGCAGGTCTGGCTTGGCGCGAGGATGGGTGAAGGCTGTTGGAATTGTCAGTTGGCTGTGTCTTTCCTATGTCTCACACTTATCTTATTGCTTGACTCTATAAGAAATTGAACTCCCTGCTATATGTCTTCACACATATAGTAACGTATCTCACTGCATAACTCTGATGAAACTCTTTATTTAATTTGCTTATGCCTGTAATATCCCATAAGGGGAAATACTTCTCAAACCCTTGCTAAGTTTCAACTGCTTATTATGTTTTACACAAGCGAGTAATTATCTTTGTCTTAAAATCTTTCTTGGAAATGAGTATATATATTGCAAATGCTTCCGCTAATACAAGATAAGTTTCCATTTCTTTCACTATTTCTTTTATTAGTCGTACGATACTTGGTATACGCTATCACTGGCTATATCGGGCTGCGACACCCCATCCGTGAGACCCTTCCTGTTCCTCCCCTCCCTGCTGTTGGAGAGGGTGAGATCGCTATGGCCGATGTTGACCCATTCGCACCAGGGCCTTCACGACCCCCGGGGATGGCTAGAGACCCGGAGGACGACGCAGGATCATTCCCGGTTGTTGGGACTCTCACCTCACAGCCCTTGGATCTTCCTAGCATGGACCTGGCCTTCGAGAC